>NW_021634318.1:0-41887 GCF_004799145.2 Neltuma alba | reverse complement strand
TTGAATCGCCAGAATTGTTGGAAGCGTCATTTTCAGAGGAATTATATGCCTGAACTCTCAAAAACAATCTTCCTTTATGCTTCAAGTTCCTTGGAAAGTTAACCGATGACGCCGAACGAGTTCGGAAGGACACAAGACTTGTTGACGAAGTAGAAGCAGAAGATAACTGGGGTAGGAAGGAGGGTTTCACAGTCAGCGAAGACATCACAGCTCCCCAGAAGCAACAGAGAAGGAAAAAATTGACCGTCCTCAAAGCAATCTCTAATTCCAATCTTACACTTGCACACAGTAGACAAGCGAGAGATTCAGTGATTCACCACTGAACGGCTCATTTTAATTTTCAGCCCTTCGATTTGGGCTTTTGGGGCATGTGATTCTTATTCTCAACTCAACTTTAGGCCCAAAAATGAGTTTCCTGGGAATTGACCCAATTCGATCGGGTTTAAGGGGATCTCAAAATGATTTTCGACGAATGATTTCTCAGGGTACGTAATTACCACAGATAAATGCTAGTCTGATCCCAGCTCATCTTCCGTGTGTGTGTATGTGTGTGTAAACCACGATGTTTTTTTTTTTTTGGGTTACAAAAACCACGATGTTTATAATTGATAGATGATTTTGCTCATTTCTCAAACCCAACGAGTCATGTAACATAAAGGACCCATATCTAACCCCCCTTTTTTTCCCGGACATCTAGCCATGTTCAAGGTTAAGAAATCTAGTCATGTTTAATTTTAGAAAATATGTATAATATGTTTAATAATTAAAAATTGCTAAATAAATTACATTATATGGATGGCTAAAAATAATTCTGACTTTTAATTCAAAGACAAATAAATCTTTAAGGAAATATTTATGAGCATTTTCTATCTCAAGTTATTGAATAAAATTGAAATACCAAGTCCTTCCTTGGCAAAAATGTTTGATCATACTCTTGAACTTCACCATCTATTTTAAAATCTCACTGAAAGCGTGTCAACATAATTTTTTCCATTTAATATTCATTCATTGCAATTTCCTCATTCATACCCTACATACCACGTTGACACATTCCATGCCAAGGCCAATGCTCATACCCTTCCACAACGAAAATAAATAACTTTCACCCAAAAATAAATAACGATGGAAAGAATGAATAAATGATTGGTGCATAAAATTATTTTACAAATCAAGCATCAGTTGGGGACTTTTCTACCATCCTAAAGAAAATGATAATTATAAAAATAAAATATGGAGGACAAAAATCTGCTCCTTATTGTGTAGGAGGCAAATCTTCTGGTGGGACATCAGATCGAGGGGGCGTGGTTGAACCAAAGTCTAAATCAGGAAAGACACCGGGCGGCCTTTCTCGAGGCTCGATGGAAAGTAACTGAGTTGAATCCCCCACCACATCCGCCCAACCATAATGAGGTTCAGCCCTTCATACAGAAACATCACCAAACTTCAATTACAAGAAGATTATTATCTGGTTAAAATTTTTTGGTATATGCTACTTCCTTCAAAACAAAATACTAAAGATTGGTTGGCAAAAAAAAAATACTAAAGATTGATTATATGCTAGGAAAGCAGTGATCTTACTCATAATATGTTTCCTCGTCCACAACAATATCCCAGCTTTCACCGGTTGTACTGTTTCCATATTTATGGACTTTCCTGATACAAGAAAAAGCCTCTAATCAGCCCCTGCCGACAACTTTTCCTAAGGTCATTTCAGGTGATATGTGCTTAATAAATTTGACATAATGAGTCCATGTCAGCAAGAAGCCGTTATCAGAAGTAAAATAGCAAAACAATCAGCTATAACATAGTTTCGTTCATACCCGTTTCCAAAGTGCTCTTCTCCCCAAGTTCTTGACCAACCTGACGAAAGGAAGAAAACACATTATACTATTCACCCCCAAAAAAAAAAAAATTAACGTTACGCTAAAACCAAATATGGTCAAGATCAGCCGCATAGAAGATGAAAAATGAAAGAGAAGAAGCCAGCCAAACACCAACCAAGGTACTCCTATGGCTGCCAATGATTATAACATGAAACATGATAAGAAGAATAAAACGCCCCACTTTTTTATATTAAATCAGCAACTTGGAAAGGAAGGGTCAATCTGGCCCTCGCTAGTCCGTGAATACACAAGGCAATGACCCAAATTAGAATGATGGGGAAAAAATAGAGGGCAACCATGTTTGGTGAACAGGACTAACAATATCATTGCTTTTTGCCATTTGAATGGATTGACAGCAAAGCTGAAAATATGCCTTTCTAAACTCACAGCTTTGGCATCGAGTTTGAACCAGACTACTCAAGATCTTGGTGATTAACTTTATTAGTCAATGGAAACCTAAAATATGAAGATAGCCAAAATTTAGTCCATCCTTCAACATGGGGTCCTTTCCTAGGAGGAAGTGGTCACCATAAAGATACACCACAACATTGCTGTGATGTAACTGTGTGGATATATAATAGGGGTGGGGCGAAAGCTAACACAGAATGACTTCCCTAAATCAAGTACATGATGAGAACAAGTGTTCTTACCAAATAAGCTAATCTAACCTGCAAGACTATCTATGGGAGGCATATGGGCATAATGACATCCAAAAAGGAAAAGAAAATGAAAGAAAAGATTGTGATAAACAGAAACTAAAATCACTAAAATCATCATGAGAACGTACGTTCATTATTGGGAGATACATGCCATGTTTCCCCATGCCGTGTACCCAAGCCTCTAAAGAACCTCTCCTCCCACTTGTCTCCCCATTTTGTCCCAAGCTCAGTTTCAGCCCATTTATCAGTCCTGAGAAATTATAAAAATTATATAGCAGAAGGATGCGTGAAGAAGATTGTCAATCAGAACTGATACAAAGTGAGCTGCATAGAAAAATTGGAGGATGGGTACCCCCTCCACTCCTAAAACAATCACTAGAAAATTCCTGTTGCATAGGAGTCAGCCAAAAAAAATAATTCGTTTATGAGCAATTATCAAGTTGAACTTACTCAACAGACGTTAAGAAAGAGTTAATAACTATGTGATCAAAGGCCGTGTTCCCCTTTTTCAATTTATTTAAAAAGTACATGATATGTTGATATTAAGAATCAATAGATGCAAAATAATCTTTGATCATGAAACTTTCTCACTTCGATCTGCCTAATAGAAATCAAATTATCAATTTCCCAAAAAAAAACAAGTCATCATCCAGAAAAAAAAAATCATCATAAAGGATGTTATTCGATGCTGTTAAAAATTTTTTACACTTTACGCCATGGATCCTAACCTATGTTTACCTATTCTAAGACATATAGCACATGGAAACGTGAAACTGCATAAAAGATCATTAAAGCAAATTCACATGAAAGGATGATTAAATAGAACCATTTGAGAACAGATCCTCTTCCATCATAGTTTTCTCCCCACTTTTCCCACCATGATTGGTCATTCAGTCTACCATACTTGTGTGCACCTTTCTCAGTCCAGCCTTTAGCATCATATTTCTCCCACCTACCCAAATTGAACGGTCAGTCTTAAATGCATTTGTTTCATAAATGATTCATAGAGAACACCAATATTTGATGTCATATGCAGTATCAGCTTACCATTTCTCATACCATCCAGCATTTTCAGTTCTGATTTTGCTTGTTTTTGTGCACTCCTTTCTATTCTTGCTATGTTGCTGCAAGAATAAGCACGCAAGGCTAGTTCAGATGATAGCTTTCCTTATTTGCAAGATGGAAATAATTAAAAATAAAAAAAGTTACCTCCATTCATCTTGATTTAAATTTTCTTGCCATGTTCCCACCATGAATCCCCCTCAGCATTTTTACCAGATTTCTCCACACCTGGAAGAGAATATTGACACTAATGAGTGCACCCGTTCAAAGACAACATTTTGATCATTTAAGCAGATGACAAATAATGACACTACAGCCTGTAGGACACTAATTAGAGAATCAATAACACTATTAGTAAATATAGAATGCAGTACACTGGGAACATAAATTGTCTGAGTCCCCTAATATATTAGGCAAATTTGCCAAGGTTGTAAATGAAAATAACAGCCAATTCAGAATGAGGTTTTGAGGAAACTCGGTCAATAATGCCATTTTTCACGAATGTATGAATTAAGCAACCCCCTAGCAGCATAGGCTGCTCATCAAATGCAATAGTGGATATGGTATGACATGAAACAAGCAAATTTTGACGTCATGTTTGAGTCTGTCCAGCGGCCATTCATTCAAACAGAAGTTTGTGAACAAATGCATATGACCAGAATATTGCAAGTAAGGTACATGGGTAACTAAACATAGGAGAAACAACTACTCAACCAACTAGAGATCATGAGACAACAAATGGAGATCCAGCATTCCAGTAACTTTTATTGAAGCAGGATACGTGAATAGAAACACTTCTAGACACAACCAAAGAGCAACCAAATTATTTTTCTCTACATTGTATCAACTTTGACCAAAATACATGTACACACAATATGTCTCTAGAGTTTTGCTAAATAAACTTAAGGGGTCCAGAGCAATATTTGGAGCTCCCCAAAATCACCTTTAAGAAAAAGTCACATGAGTGTTGCTTCTTCCAGAAGTAATTCTGGACTCCCTCCCAAAACAATCAGAGTTCCTAACATTTTCAGAACAAATTCCATATAATTTAATATCAAGCTGCTCTAGCAAAGACAAAGAGAGTAATGTACCTAACTCCTTATATCCCGTCCAGTCACTCTTCTCCCACCACTGTCAATTAGATCAATAAAGCCAATTAAATGAATCCACCTGGTATATGATGCTTGATAAGGTCATAAACAATATAACATGTTAAGAATGAGTCCAACTGAAAGGTGCTTGATGGGGTCAAACAAAAATATCAAACTCATGCAAACCATATTTGATTAGGCAACAAAAAATATTTGTGCACCCAATATATGTGAACAAATATCACATGTTAATGGTATTTCTAGCATCTAGGTTTAACCAACAATAAGTTGAAAAACATAATATTTATACAATGGAATTAATCAGCCATAAAATCAAAAAGCTAAATTCCTGTCGAAGTTGACAGTGTAAACCTAAGAACTTACGAAGAAACAAGTGCTTAAAAGAAATTGCAAAACAATAACATCATGGCTGCATCCAGCAGATCTTTGAATGTAAAAGAACTTGACCCTAGGTAAAGGTTGGTGCAATGCGTATTGATGACAATTACTGTCTCTACCAGTAAAAATTGCCCGTCAGTTAAATGAGTTGGGACAAGTTGATATAGCTGAAAATTCCTGATTAAGAATATTAATCACCAATTTTTCAAAAGAAAAAATTAACACTCAAATTACAGTAATGAGTTAGTCTCTTTTGATAACCAGGCATGGAAAAAAAAAAAATCAACAGAAATCATGACATAACTTTCATTCAACTTTAACAAAAGCTGCTTCTGCAGAGTTAATTCCTGATCAATCATACTAGTAATTTCAAAAGTATAAAAGTATAAATACCGTTTCCTTCCATTCTGAGGAACCATCAAAAGATTGACCTCCCATCCTTGTCCATCTACATCTATATCCATTTTCACCCAATTCTTCCCCACTTTCTCTAAACCAGGTGCTCCCATCTTCATTAATGCCAGACTCATTTACGTTTTCGTTCAACAAGCTGATACCCCAGTCCTTCTCGTTTGCTATACCAGTGTCTGAAAAAACCAATTAACACAGAAAAATAGTTTTGAAGATACTGTAAAGGGCCAACTGAAAACATTGGCTTCTCTTTAATCATTAGACAGAATGACCATGGCACTGTAACAATTTGGCAAGAATATCATTCATAATCTACCTCTTTTGGGAGGAGTATCACGTGACTGTGGACCTGAATTTCTCGGGTTACAGCGAGGGTAGAATTTTTCTTGCTTCGTAGATGATCTGTGGCCACTACGATATTAAGGAGCATAATCATTTAAAGCATATTTCATAAGAAGAAAATTGTAAAAGATACAAAATAAAGCCATTATTATGCAATGGTATAACGTATTTCCCAAGACAAAGCATTATTTACGCTGAGGAAAAGTGGATAAATAAGTACTAAGCTTTGTTCCTCCATCTGTCCTCAATGTTGATCCAGGCATTTAAGTTTCATCACATTATTGACAACTAAAGAATTTTCATTTCAAAATAGTATACCAATTTGTGCATTCAACTAACATTTCATTATTAGGTCATTTTTACTTACTAGTTACAAAAGGTATAGCCCCGTTAATTTCGTTGTAAGGCAAACCCATCGTTCGATTCATGCCGTGTTGATGCATGATAATACCACTTCAATCTCTTACGAGCCAAGAGACGGTCCTCACCATTCGCTAGAATATCACAGAACAATTTAATTTTAAGTCTTCTACTGGTTCTAAGAAAGCTGAAAACTTAAAAGAAAAATAGAAAAACTGCATGGACTTGATCGATGCAATACCTCCTATCACATCAAGGTTGTCAAAATTTCGAAAATAGACTACAAAGCATTTCTTGCCTTTTGGGTTCATCGTCTTACCACTGCCAACGCATACTAGCATAAACCATAGCAGACCTTCACAGTTGACATTAGTGACCCCATATACCCCGAGGCGGAGATATATTTATAACAATTTGATATTATATATATACGGCTATCTATATAAAATGACAATAGTGTAGTAATGGAAATTAGACGCTTACAGTGGTGAAGCAAAGGGCATTGCAGGAGACGGTTGAATACGAACTCTGTGGGGGATTTTGGTAGTATCGAACCGCCATTCTTCAGTCCTCTCACCGGTGTTGCCAGGCCGAGAGATTCTGCGAATCGGGACCAATGAATCGGGACAACAGCAGCAAATTTGAGAGAGAGGAAGTCGATCAGGGCGGAACCACAGCTTTCTGTGCTGCAATACATTATGAGTATTATAATGGAGAAGTCTGAGCTGGAAATCAAATTGCGCGGAGTAGCCTCTGAAAGTCGCCGCCGCCATTGGGGGAAAATGGCATTGACAGACTTGGAGTTCGAGTTGAGGCAGCTGTGATACAATGTGAAACCTTTTTCAGTGTTTGGATGAAGACTCTGAATGTTAAAAAGAGGAAAGAGAGGAGAGAATGAAGGGAGAATCAGAGGGAAAATCGGAATCTTTGTTTGGGGACATTTGAATTGGAATGGTGAGATAAGCAAAAGCGGTGGCTGGAGTGGGTACGAGAGAGGAGGAACTCAGATCCATCGGGAGCGGCGAATCCCGATACTTATTGTTTAATCGTGTACACGTAACACGTGAGCCGACGGGGTCCCACAACTTTCTGATTTAGAGTTCCCCTCGCCTTTTGCCGCACTTTGGATTTGCCACGTGCCATTTCTTCCTTCCTCGAATAAGGAATTTTATATACCTTAAATTATTTTCCACACATAATTTTATTCCCTCGCGTTGTTTTTTTATAGAACAGTTTACATATTTTTAGGAAAATTAATCACAAATTGAGAAACGTAGTATTACAAATATTAACATATTTAATGAAGATAACTAATTTTAAGTGGCTTTTTTAACGTCCCCTATCATACTCTAAAAAGAAGATTTATCAGGATTCGAACTAATCGGAATTGAGTCAGATAAAATATTTCTTTTAATTTTATACCATTTCCTCGTTTTACATATTAAATGCAGACGGTGCGCAGAGAAAAATAAAGGGGGGGGGGGAATTAGTGTGCCCTCATGAGTCCATGTTTGTTGCGATATTATCTTGCTCTTTCTAAACACACAAATGAAATGAAAGGATCCGAGTGAGTAGCAATGTTGGGAGATGTTTTTCCTTGAAATTACGTATATTTAAAATTTCGTTGCAGATATGTGGCTTTACATTGTGAAGGAAGTCAGGTATACTAGAACAGAGGAAAATATGCGAATCAAAAGGACGATGGGACAGTGCAAATTCATGCACAATAGGGGGATACGGACGCGAGAGGATGGGGATTTGGGAGCGAAGGCAAGAGCGGAATTGGATAAAATGGAGTATGGAAAGTGATAGGACCCTTATCTATCCATTGGAATGCCACGTCCGGTGGATGAGACGTGGAAGCAGCTTTGGTTCATTGGGCAAGCCCGGGAGCACCTGTTGACCATTGGAACGTGGCTGTGGATGATATACGTCTGACTCTGAACTACGTGTCCCCGGGCATTCGTGGTCGACTTCCATGCCACGTGGCGCCATAATTCAATTGCTCTTTGACGAGGAAACCAAGCCTTGATCTCTCTCTCTCTTCTTCCATCTCTCCACGTGTCCCCTCCGGCTCCTTGGATAAGCCCCTCTTCTCAAACCCTCCCGCCCCAAGCCTTCCAGCGCATTATTATTATCATTATCATTATTGCTACTACCATTTTTTACAGCATATTAGCATTTATTGTTGCTATTAGTAAATGCTAAAAGTATTAACTAGAACCGTTTCTCTTTTTTTTTTTTGAATTAGGTTATAACTCCCCCGGTATCCGATCCTTAAAGGGATCGACTAATCCGGATCCGGAGTTTGCCCAGAAAGGCAGGGTGAGATGTTGAAACCGAGACCTAGAGGCGAGTGCACACTTTGGGCACCCTTTCTAACCATCAGGCCAAGCAACAGAGCTCAGAACCGTTTCTCTCTACTAATACTAAGCACCACCTTAAATCTTGACTTAATTACGCAGAAGTTGCGGTGCATGAGTTGCTCGGGAGGATGACAGGAAAACAAAAAATATATATAATAAATACTGAAAACCTAGCGAATCAGACAAAAATCATCCAGTCTCATATTGAAAAATTCTAATGCGAGATTGAACCGTTTATTCCTGACCCATGATACTGGGCCCAACTGGCAAGCAACCCAAGCCATCTAATGTCATAATAATGCTTGAACATGTCGGGCTTTCATGGCCCGGATAGATTGGGCTTTAGAAGAGAACAGAATGGACTCAGATAAAACTCACTCCAACTTTTGAGTGCTGAGCAGTGTGGGATCTTAGATTTTTTTTTTTGGCTTTTTCCTTTTTTTTTGCCATTTTTATTAAAAAAATATATATGCATGAAAATTATTTTTGGTTTAAGTTTCATTTAATACTCTAAATTATTTTTTTTTCAAGTACATTCATTATTCTAAAATATTGTATTTCATCCAGCACGCTGAAATTTTTTTTTTAGATATGCCCTACATCTTAAAATATTTTCTAATGCAATTATCTAACACCCTAAATTATCTTTTAGGCAAATTCAAAATCTTAGAAATATTTTTTGATTCGTCTATCACCCTGAAATATTTTGTCAAGTGCATCTAGTATCCTAAAATATTTTGTGATTCATCCAACATTTTAAAATATTTTTTAGATACATCCAGTATTTTTACTGAATACACATGAAAAATATTTTGGAGTATTGGATGAAACTTAATGCAAAATAATTTTAATATATACTATCTCCGGTCCTTGATATAAGAATTAGTTGATTAATTTAAATAGATTAAAAAAACCTAGTTAAATTAGTTATTTGTAATAAATAAATATTATCTTTTCTAAAATATCTGTACTTATCAAATATATTTGCTAAAACTATCATTATTATAACGAATACTTTAAAAAAATGAATAAATATGAGAAAAAAATAAATTATGATATTATATTTAAGATCAATATATTAAGGATCAAATTTGAGTGTCTCGGTGAAAAGAATAATGTCTACGCCTGACAGTTTTTTTTTCCATTTTAATTAGATCAGAGTATATATGTGGTTAGGGGTGTGCATAAGACCCGCATACTCTAAATGTGTGCCTAAGCTTGCAAAAAAAAAAAAAAAAACCAGCCTAGCTCAATAACAACCTACCTAAACAAAAATAGGTATTTTTGGGCAGGGCCAGGGCATGGACAGGGTATGTTGCCCTGTCCATTTGGCTTTACACGTAAAAATATATAATTATACATATATTATAATATACAATATTATACTATTTTCATCCATTATCCTCTTTTATTTTAACTAAAAAAATTAGGTAAATCTAGAAAAAATAAAAGGAACATAGAAATTATAATTATATAAAAGAACCAGATATCAAAATATAAGATTAAATATGTTAAATTGCTCCTAATCAAATTTCCTTCTTTTCCTCTTACCTCCAATTTTTTAAAACAAAAAAAAAAAAAAAAACTAAAACCATCTTTCAAATCTTGTGCTTTCATATGATCATAAGAATCTACTAACTATATGAATGAACTAAAGAATTGAATTATATAATTAGCTTAGTTATTAAATGTTTTAATTATTAAAAAATGAAGTTAGGGAAAATAGAAAAAGATTAATTAGGGACAGCTTGGTATTTTTAAATTTATATTTTCATATTTGATCTTTCAAACTAGTTATAATTTTTACGAGTTTGTTAGTTATAATTGAATTTTTCCACATATGATTTGGCAAGGTGTCGTTAAGTTGGGCATGAAAGTCTGTCCTGCCCAACTCATCCTTGCTCAGCCCAAAATAGTTAGGACTTATACCAGGCAGGGTTGGGTAGCAGGCTACAAAACACAACCCGTTCATTTTTCGAGCTAGACATCAGACATAGGGTTTGTCTTATCTAGCCCTGCCCATATACAACCCTAACGTGGTGTGTCCATGGATGACAAATATATTTTAATTAATTAAAACCCTTACTCGGTTCACGGCTTTCTTTGCGGGGACTACTGGGGTCGTCCAAGGCTCGTTTGGTTAATAAAGAAATATTATCAGCAAAGTGGTGTGCAGATTATAAAATCAAAAACTCTATTCAATCTAGAATCAAGAACAGCTGAACACGCCAATATACAGTAATTCTTATATCCTAAATATAAAACTTATTTTATAATATAAATTACATTACAAAATATATTGTATAAATTACACTAGTACATTTTTTTGCTGTCGCCAATTCACAGCACATTCAATTACAAAAACAAGAGTTAAATAATTAATTTATATATATTAAAAAAATTAGTTAAATTATTTATTTATTAATAATATGTATCGGTTACCTAAAGTATTCCGTCTGTTTCTTTTTACGAGAGACAGTTATAGAGTATGGCATGTTTCTTTTTATATGAGGCGTTTAGATGTTGTCTCAACTTTACTTTGTTAGCTTTTTATTTTACTCTCATATAATTACTAATGGTACTTGTATATTGCATATTTAATTCTTACATGCATACTCTCCACACAAATGATAGTGTTTTTTATTAAAAAAAGTTATATTTTCTTTTACATATTCAACTAGTTTTAATTAATATTTCAAACAATGTAATTTGATGAATTATCTGGAGATAGTACTTTCCATAATTATCTGTATTGAAAATTACCCGTAAATTAAAACCTCCTCAATGTATACATAATTAATAGGAAGAATTTAAAAAAATCATCACCTTAAGAAATAAAATAAATTAAAATTTTATATTTAAAATAACAGTTAACCACATTATAAGCTATTGGTCTCCCTGGACGGGACGTGCGTTTTTTACGTGTAATAAATGTGTATGTACCCCTCCTATTCCTAGTATAAAATCTGTTTAACTAATTTGATTAGATTAGGTAAGTTAGTTAGTTATAAGAAATATGATACATTTTTTCTAAAATATCATAATCATCTTTTTTAATACCCTATCTTCCTCTTGTATTTGATAATGGTTAAAGAAGTATCAAGAGGAGTAATTTAGAGAAAATTGATAAATATGATAAATGAATATTATATTTAGAACAAAAATCAACTTAATAATTAGGTCCTATATTAAGCACAACAGTAGTACGCATATTTATGTATCTGTACTTCATGTAAAGATTTCTTTTTCGTCTTTTTTTTGGGCCTGATTCATGTAAAGATTTCAAACGAGTGAGAGAACAAAAATGGACTGCACAAAGGTAAAAGATGGAACATCCATCGAAAGCACATGAACCGTAGTGCTACGTATTAATTAATCCTATGGTCTTCGGGGAATATTACCGTTCTTTGACGTGCTCCAGGGAGTCCGTTGATCGGGTGGAAAGCCAGCGGCCAGGGGAAGTTCACGGCCGATTTGCGCCCATTTTTTTTTTTTTATACTAAAATATATGTATCTTCCTATTAGAAGTAATTCTATTTGAGACACTGTCGGGTACTAAATGTGGACACCTCTCCCAATAGAGATTCGAACCTTAGTTCGTCACGTTGCGAGGGATTAGCTCCTTCTGTTAGACCCAACCCCCATTTGTGCCCTAAATTGTGGCGCCTCACTTGAGATTTAAAAAAAATTTGGATAGAAACAAAATCATAGTTTTAAAAGTATTTCTATAATATACGAAATAAACATATGAAAAAATTTATCTCGATTTAAGAAAAAATATTTTTTAAAAGCACTTAGTGGGTAATCTAAACACCTCCTTGAAAGAGTGTTTGATAAAAAAACAAATTATAATTTTAAAAATAATTTTATAGTATACAAAATAAATATATGAAAATAATTTTGTCTTAATTTATGTAAAAACATTTTTTAGGTGTGTTTTTTTTATTAAACCAAGCACTTTCTTAATTTAGGAGTACTCTATTAATTGCTTTTTAGTTTTGTTTACAAGTCATTTTAGATGTGTTCCACACAAACGAAGAAAAAACCTTAAATTTTATTAATTTTTCTTTCAAATTTAATACTCAATAATTAGATCTTATATTAAGGATTCGAGAAATAACTTTTAAACTTTACTTATATTTAATACTCGTCTAATCTTATTTACAAGTTACTTACAATATGTTTCACATTGATCAAGAAAAATTTTAAATCTCATTAGCTCTGATTTAAAATTCAACAACTTTTCAATTTTATCCTTATTCAATATACCACACAAATCAAGAAAAATTTTAAATTTTATTAATTTTTCAACTTTACTTATATTTAATACTCCTCTAACCTTATTTATAAATCATTTACAATATATTTTACACATACTAAGGAAAACTTTAGATTTCATTAGCTCTCATTTAAAATTCAAGAATTTTCTAATTTTATTTCTATTCAATATACATTATAACTCATGTAAACAAAGTCAACAAAAAAATTATATATCCATGTTCAAAAAATCTTTTAGTGGCCTATAAATAAAACTAAAAAATATATTTTTCCGTTGTTCTATAAATAAGGCTAGAGGAGTATACATTATACTCCTCCGGTCTTTAATATAAGACCTAATTGTTGAGTTAGTTTTGGTCCTAAATATAAGACCCATTTCTCATATTTATCAATTTTTTCTAAATTACCCCTATAGAGACTCCCTCAACCATAATCAAGTAGTAGAAAAAGATGAGGTACTAAGAAAGATGATTATGATATTTTAGGAAAAACATGTGACATTTCTTATAATTAACTAGCTTACCTAACATCATTAATCTAATCAAATTAATTAAATGGGTCTTATATTAATATCCGGAGGAGTAGATTGATAACAAAGTCAACGCAATAATAAGTGAATGGTAAAGTTGTCAATTCACATAAAAAATTTATCTCTATACTTTGTAAACATGACAAAAAAATTTATTCACTATTTGCCTCATAAATAGAATCAAGGGAATAATAATATATTTACAAACGACTTTCCAAAAATTCAGATTTTATTATCCACAACTTAAAATTTAATAATTTAATAATTTTATTTTTTTATCTACTATGTGTGTATATATATACTTTCCAAAAAAAAATATATAAAGGGATAAAATAATATATTTATGTTAGAAATCTAATAGACTAACTTATAGGGGAAAAAATCGCACTATACTTTATAAATAGGCGAAGAGTATGATCTAATAATACCGAGGGAAGAAATTAAAAATGTTTTAGAGAAATAAACACAAGTCTTTATTTGAATACAATGGCACCACCTGTTTAATGTACCTTGAATTTTTTTTTTTGGGCTGAATTTTAATGTACCTTGACTGAACCTCAATTGAAGGAATCCAGGTCCATTTCACCGCTGCTTACTCAATGTTCAGGACTGGTTCCATGGTCCCGGGTTCTGTGGGTGAGGAATCACTTTGATCAGCAATTAAGAAAAGGATCAACTTATATAAACTCAATTAATTAATTAATTAATCACTTGAAAAAGTGAAAGAGGACAAGAACTGGGAAAAAGATAAAATAATAAAGGAAGCTATGAGGTGAAGTAGGCTACTGGGAAAGTGGGCCATCTTCATGCAAACCCAATCACCTTTGTCCAGCAAGCAAGAATTGATTCGCTTCTTTCTGGGTACGTCCCTCCCAATCCTCATCAATCTCATGTGGGCTCTCGCAGGTTAGCAAATCTTCCACCGCCAAAAAACAAAAGTTGATAACAGCTGTTACCAAAACAAAAAGTTGATAACAACCCACTCGTCTTTATCTCATTAATATTTTCCCCTCAATTATTTTCCTGTAAAATATCCTAAAATCAAATCCAGATTCCAGCACAGACGCAATAATTTGGCGGCATTTGTCCTCGAAGCACTTGGTTTCCATTTTAGAAATTTTGACCAAGTAGAGGTCTTATTTTAAATTTGCTCATTAATTTCTTAACGCGCAAATTGCACATATTTACCTTTTTTTCCATTTAAATTCATATGGTAGCTGTGATTGCTAAAATTGATATATTGTCTGGTACCCCACCTAATAACTTTGCACGTGGCCCATGATTTCTGCTGGGCTTGCCAGCAGTTTGCTGTGTTATAGACTACGTTAAAATAGAGTAGAAAATAATTAAGTTATAATAATGCTACTACTATTTAAATTAAATGATAGATGATACTGAAATTTGGAATAAATAAAAGAAGTTACATCTGTGACGGTACTGCGTACTTATAAAAAAGTCATAATTGTGCTGATTAGAAAAATAAATATTAAGTATTTTTATATTGCGCAGACAATTAAACAAATATACGTAATGGTAACTATTGAGAACGCGGCATGGTTTGTTGAAATTGTGTTGTTTTATATTAATTTATGGGGTATTGACATATGACCATTGACGTTTATATGAGGAAGGATGACATATAAGTAAAGCTAAAACAGGCGCTTAATAAAAACAGTGCTATGAAATGGGCTAATATCAGAAAAGATTTGAGCACTTAATTAAAATTAGAAAATTATTGAGGAGGGGGTGGTTAAAATGGCATTTGAACGGCTGAACCTCAACTTTTTGAAACATTTGACCATTGGACCACTAACGCCCCCTACTAATGTGATGAAAATATTATATAAAATCATTAATTAAGTTTTATAATAAGAATAAAATCTTCTATTCAGGAATGATAAGCATATGATTGCAAGCGAGAAATACATGTAATATCATGAATAACCACTCTACTCATTTGCCTTTTTTTTTTTTTTTTTTTAATTTATGAACACTCTACTCATACGTAATAACAAATACATACTCATGAATGGCAACTATTATTTGAAAAAAGCGAAGAGCATTCATGTAAATGCGCTCAAAATTTTAATTTCACCCATGAGATGTTTCCCAATGGACAAATTTTAATTCCAACCAAGTTTCTCTGAATTTTAGTTATTTCCTGGGACAATTTTTATCAATTACCCGTTTCAGGGATCCTTTTATGTCATTCTCTCCTTATGTTGTTTTCCTGAAAATGTCAAAAGCATGTAAACTGAGCTAGATGTATTCAATTTGTCCCGATAAGTTTGGGACGGATAGAACGGGACTAAAAAAACAAATTCAGGATGGGACAAGTATTAGACAAGACGGGATGTGACGTGGGATGAGGTTGTCCTGTCCCGTCTCGTCCAATTCTAGAGTGTTTTTTTAAAAAAATTATTTATTAATAATTATTATTAAATTATTCAATTTACTTATTAATAATAATAATAATTATTTTTATAACGATTTTTAGCCTTTAAGTTATAGTATTATCTCAACAAAATCTTTTTTCTTAATAAAATAATTCATAAAGCCATTATATATTGTCTCTTTTACAATATTTTTTACAATATTATTTTTACACCTTTTTTATACTATATAATTAGGCTTTCTACATAATATTTTTATAATTTTTTTTATCTTTAGAAGCTCAATAAAAAATAATTATTATAGCATAAAAAAACTCATATAAGAAATTATAGTATTTTTTTATCCCATCCTGCGAACACCCCTAACTGAAATGCACCCATAATTTAATAGGAAAAATTTTTAAAATAAAAGTTTTGAATATATGAAATTTCAATTCAGATAGCTAGCACTTAAAATTTAAAAATAACTCAATGAAGTGAAGCTTAAACTAACATTTTAAAAATGTTATGAAATTATCTGTAACCAAAAAAAAATTATAAAACTTGTCATTTTTTATTCACAACTTGTTAACTAACTAAAATAACGGAAAAAAAAGTTATAAAACATGTTATAGTTACTTCAACACTTGTTATTTTTAATTCTATTAATATAGTTTATGCCTCACTTTTTTTTCATTTTTAAGTGCTGGTTCACTGAATTAAAATTTCGTATATTCAGATTTTTTTAAGAATTTTTATTAATATAATACTACCAAAAAAAAAAAATCCGCGCGGTGCCGAGGCAGCGGAGCAGCAAACATATGAGCAGCACGGGAATCGCATGATAAAAAGCATCGAGCCGGAAAAATATCCAAGGCTAAGGAAAAAAGCGCAGATGGTCGAAAAGCGCACCAACCACCTAATTTTAATTGTAATAATAACAATAATTATAAGTAATTGACGAATTGTAATTAGGCAGCGGAAGGTCATCTAATTAGGTGTGAGTTACGAGAGAGAAGCTCAATAAGGAGGAGGGAGAATATTCACAACCTGAGCGTTCCCATGGAGGAGCTTCAGATTCAGATGTTGGTAGCCGAACTGAGCGACGACGTTTCGTCGTGCCAATCGCCAACCAACCAGCCAAGTTTCTACCTGCCATCGTCGTACCAATAGATAAAAAACTCGGGGCAGGCGATGCGCCCCCAATTTTTCTTCTCTTGTGCGTCTCAACTTTCTAGAATTATATTGCTTACATATATTATATATATACGTGATTTGCTTGATTCCCCTTTTGAGGGCGAATGAGAATGCATAAATTAAGAGAAAAGTGAATCAGAGATGCTAGGGAGTCCCAAAAAGATAGCCATGCCCTTTGCCAAATGGGTTTCTTATCTTGATTGGCGTTGGCTGCTGTTTATAGTTTCTCCTCTCTTTCTCTTCTTCTTCTTCTTCGTTTCTTCTTTCCCTTCTCCTCCTTTCAGTTCTTTTTCGCCTCTCCGGCACTTTCTTATCCCTCCTGCCTTTCAAGGCAATTCCACCGTCAATGGGGATTTTTTGTCCAAGGACGAGATGGTGCTGCGGTCCAGAATAGCGGTGTGTTTGGTTGGTGGGGCTAGGAGGTTTGAGCTCACTGGACCCTCAATTATCGACAACATTCTGAAGCGATATCCCAACTCGGACCTGTTCTTGCACAGTCCACTCGACAAAGATGCTTTCAAGTTCTCTCTCTTGAAGAATGCGCCCAGGGTTGCTTCTGTGCGCATCTTCCAGCCTCAGCCCTTGCCGGAGACCGAATCTGAGACTCGAGTTCTTACGGCGCTCCATTCTCCCAACGCCATCCAGGTTCGTTTACAATGATTCTTCTCTCTGTCTCTGAAATTTTTCATTCCAACCACTTCGTACATATTTTGATCTATTCCGTATTTTCTTCTAAACTGTACTTGTTCGATATGGAATTTGGGAGTCCGAGTCTACCGGATCTGTCTCAATCGTATTCCTCCTCCTCCACGAGTTTTTCATTTAATTTCTCGTCTCCAAAATCTGTGAATATTGCTCTGCTTGTCAAACGATTTCTTCAGGTTGTAATGAAAAGTGTGTTTATTCCATCTCATTTCACACCAAATCTGATGTTTGCTGGACTTCGGCGAAGGATAACTACTTTTATTGATTCGTGGGCAACGTTTAAATTTCGCCCTTTTACGCCACCGCTTTAATTTAAATTTTGCTCAAAAATCAACAAGCAGGCTTCTCTTTGTCATTTCCCCCCTTTTCTCTCATTTTAGTTTCGGATTTTTTTTTTCCCGGGTATTGAAAGTGGCGTGGCCGTGGTGGTCATCCGAACGGAATAACAGCTTCTCCACGGGTGAATCCACTTCCACCAACCCAATCCCCTGTTGGACGTTTGATGTTGTAACTCTCAAGTCTCCCATAATTATGACCGCCACAGAAAAAAAGCTTCCTTAACGAAAAAGCATAGCATTCCATGCTTTGAAGGAAGATATTTGTAAAATAAATCAATCTGATTTTGTTTGGGAATGACGTTATTGCAGGGACTAATTCAGTATTTCAATCTAGTCGAAGGATGTCTCACGATGATAAAAAGTTACGAGGCGAAGAAAAATTTGAAATATGACTGGATAGTCCGAACGAGAGTGGACGGGTACTGGAATCGTCCGCTGAAACCAGAACACTTCATCGCCGGTCGGTACGTGGTGCCGGAGGGATCTTCGTACGGAGGGCTAAATGATCGGTTAGGGATTGGAGATCAGAATACATCAAATGTGGCCCTGTCACGTCTCTCGCTGATACCGGCTTTAGATTCCGCCGGATTACAAGGTCTCAATTCAGAGACAGCCTTCAAAGCGCAGCTGACCACGCAAGGGGTTTCATACGCGACGAAGAGGCTCCCTTTCTGCATCGTTTCGGATCGGAGGTATGATTTCCCGCCGGGCGAGTTCGGCGTGCCGGTGGCTGCGTTATCGAGCCCCGGTCCTTTGAGCGGAGCGAAATGCCGGCCCTGCAGGGCGGCTTGTAAAGAGGAATGCGTGGGGAGAGCGATGTCGGTGTTGAACAGAGGATGGAGCTGGACCCGTTGGGATAACGGAAGCCTCCGTCTCTGTAACGCTTCGGGAGCCTGGGAAGATGGATGGGAGAGGCTATTCGATAAAGTCGCCGGTAAAAAAT
The DNA here is from genome assembly GCF_004799145.2 of Neltuma alba. Classification (NCBI taxonomy): domain Eukaryota; kingdom Viridiplantae; phylum Streptophyta; class Magnoliopsida; order Fabales; family Fabaceae; genus Neltuma; species Neltuma alba. The sequence goes on along the minus strand of NW_021634318.1, from coordinate 22,952 downwards.
TTGCGGCGGTGAGGAGGGGAATTCAAACCATGAGACTAGAAGATTGCCTTCGAGATTTCAAACAACTCAAAAAACGGGCAGTCACGTGGGACGCGCCGCCGGCGACTGACATATGTAAGTTGGGTTTGGCCCACCCATAAGCGTAGATAGAGTAATCTTCTTTCTCTTCCTCCTCGTGTAAAATTATTTACGAGTAATTTCTTGCATTTAGAAAATCAGAAGCCGTACGTAATGACGGCCGTGAGATGTGTTTTACATTTTGGCTGCTCTTTGCTGCGCTTGTTTAATCTCTGAATCAATTCATTGAAACCCAGGAAACGCTAAATGGTAAACATTGATTGATTGAATGTACAGGGTTGGCCTTGTCGATGGTTAAAAGGGCATTGGGGGTGTTTGGGAAGGAAGTGTTTCTCAAAAATATTTTCTCATAGATTAAGATAAATTCTTTTACGTATTTACTTTACATACTTTAAAAACACTGATTTTGATTATATCAAAACACCTCTATTGTCTCTCTCCGTTGTGGGAGCGCATTCTCTCTCCGCTGTGAGAGTTAGTTACGACGGTTATCGTCGGAAGTCGTAACTTCTTGTTTCGCCGTGCCGGTGCGGCGGAGAAGAAGGAGAGTGATAGAGTGTGTACCACGTCGCCCACTGCGACGGGGAAAATCGAGTGGAGCCTCTGTTATTCTCTGTATCAGAGGTTTAGTGAGAGTGTGAGTTGGTAAAGGTGCTCTGAAGATCACTGTGAATGGAGATGGTAGAAGGATCGAGTAAGAAGGGAAGAGGTGTTGAGGTTGAGCTGAACTGGTTTGAAGCGAATGACCGGAATAGATCCGGTGGTGAATTAGTCGGCAAACTAATCACAGACAAGAATTTGAATGTTCCTACGGTTTTACAGATGATCAGGAAGGGGTGGAATCTGGAGAGGAAGGAAGATTTGGCGATTGTGGAGATAGATCGAAAGACATTTATGTTCGAATTCAGACGTAAGGAGGATTACATGAGAGTCCTTCGGGGGAGGCCTTGGTCGGTTAATGGATGGCTTCTGAATATACAATGCTGGAGCGATGATATGGTTATTAGTGAAATAGACTTTGAGTGTTGCCCTTTCTGGATCCAGTTCCAAGATTTACCAAAAGCTGCGATGAATGTAGAAAGTGCTAAGAGGCTTGGAGGAGCGATAGGTGAGGTAGTTCTGGTTGAGGATCCGAGGAAGGGAGACCTTCTGGTTCGAAGTTTTCTAAGAGCTCGTGTGCTCATTGATTTGAAGAGGCCGTTGGTCACAGGAATCAAGTCACCTAGACCTGGTAAAGATCCAGCCTGGATTAAAGTAAGGTATGAAAGACTGTCCCACTTATGCTTTATTTGTGGTAGAATTGGACATGATCTAAGGAATTGTGCTTATCGTGAGAATATTGATGAAACGGTGGAAATACAGTATGGTAACTGGTTAAATGTGCAAGCTGCTAGGAGGGTGGATGATATTATAGTCAGCTGTAAAAAAGATTGGGAGGAAATTGATGAAAATGGTTCTGTAAGGAGGCAGGGGAAAAGGCCCGAGCATACTGGTATCTTGGCTAGTGAAAGGAAAGATGAAAATTCGTGTTCTAATCTTAGCCTGACTGAAAAAGTTGAAATTAAAAATAAGAAGGGAGGTGGAACATGTCCGGATGAGAGCATTAAGGAGAAGGAGAGTGTGTCAGATAAAGATGGTGCACAGCATAAGGGTGAATCGGTGAATACTATTGCTTCTGAGAATGCTGAGACAAATAAGAAAAGTAAAGAAGCAGCGGAGACTGTTACTGGGGAAGGATGTGGGAAGGGTAAGGTTGAGGAGGAAGTGAATGATTTATCAAAGGCTGTGGTTGTTTATGGCAGTATATCTCCTCTAGCTGAGGTGGTGGAAAGTCTGGGGAGAGTCAGATTGAAGAGAGGTCTAGATGAGGAAACTGATGACAGAATTAAAAAGAAGAGGAAGGTATTGGTAGAAATGGTTAACACTCAGGCTGAAGTTGTGATAAAGCCTAGAGTTAACAGAAGCAGTAGGAGGAGTGTTAGAAGTGCAAGGGGAATGGCAAGAAAGAAAATTATGGATGAAAATACGGAGAGAGAGAGGAGAGCTAGCAAAATTCCGTCTATGAATAGTGAGGGATATGAAAATGATATTTTGGGTGGAGGCTATGTGAGTTTTTCTGAAGGCTTTGGTGGCTGGCCCACAGCCACCAAGGAGTCATGAGTATTCTATCTTGGAACTGTCAAGGGTTGGGGGTTCCCTTGACAGTTAGAAATCTGAAATATGTGATAAGATCCAAGAAACCCCAAATAGTCTTTCTTATGGAGACTAAACAAAAAAATGTGAAAGTTGAAAAGGTGAAAAGAGGCTGCAGGTTTGATTGTAGTTTTTTGGTGGATCCGAGTGGTAGAAGTGGGGGATTAGCTGTCTGGTGGTGTGAAGAAATTAAAATGGAGATCCTGTATAGTTCAAAAAACTTGATTCACGTGAAGGCAGATTCTGCAAAATTTGAGGTACCTGGTTTCATTACTTTTGTCTACGGCCCTAATGATGAAAGGGAAAGACTCAGAACTTGGCAGATTATTAGAGAATTTGCTAAAGAAGTAGTGGGTGCATGGTTATGTGTAGGAGACTTTAATGAGATTTCTGATCAAAGGGAAAAAAGCGGTGGGAACCCACGAGTTTCTAGAAAAATAAGAAGCTTCCAACAATTTATTACTGACTGTGAGCTGATTGATCTGGGCTTCAAAGGTCTATCTTTTACATGGTGTAATAAGAGGAGAAATGATGATCATATTAAGGAGAGAATAGACAGAGCTTTGTGTAATATTGAGATGAGAGAGCAGTTCTATAAGGTTCAGGTTTTCCACTTAGAGCCAGTCGGCTCTGATCATTCCCCCCTACTGATAGATCTTTGGTGCAAAGAGAATAAAACGCCAAGATGCTTTAAATTTGAACAGCAATGGATTACTCACCCAGGCTATCCCGCTGCTGTTGAAAAAGGATGGAACTCTGGTGAATTTGAGAAATCTGATGCTGTGATGGAGGTCATATTGAGACTGAATAATTGCAAAAAGGAATTAATAAAATGGAGCAGGATAGAGTTTCCTAATAATAGGAAACTGATTGAGAAATTGATGCTGAAAGTTTCTCATTGCTATCAGGCTGAGTTCTCTGAGGCCATTTCTGAAGAAATTAACAACCTTGAGAGGGAAATTGACAGAATTTGGGAGAAGGAAGAGATCTACTGGTGGCAAAGGTCAAGAAACACTTGGCTATGTACTGGAGATATGAATTCAAGGTTTTTTCATCTGGCTACTATACAAAGAAGACAGCAGAATGCAATCCTGAGGCTTAAAGATGAGAATGGGGTGTGGTTAGAAAAGGAAGAAGATATTGCTGTTTGCTTTACGAACTACTACAAAGACCTGTTTAAAACATCTGGAGAAAGAAATTTTGATAGGGTACTGCAATTTGTAGACTGCTGTGTGACAGATAATATTAATAACTTTCTCCTTGCACAGGTTACGAGAGCAGAAGTACAAGAAGCAGTGTTCCAGTTGGGAGGGAATAAGGCCCCAGGCCCGGATGGCTTTAGTGGAAAGTTCTACCAAGCTTCCTGGGCGGTGGTTCAAGAGAAAATATGGCAGATGGTCAAAGATTTCTTTGAAGGTGATATTGATATTGATGAGTTGAATGAAACTAATATCACCCTCATCCCCAAAATTGATAAACCTGAAGATGCAACTCAGTTTAGACCTATCGGTTTGTGTAATTTTGCGTACAAGGTGATATCAAAGGTGCTAGCCAATAGAATTAAACCTTGGTTAGACACTTGTATTTCAAAGAGCCAAGGTGCTTTTGTGCCGGGAAGGATGATTCATGATAATATTCTAGTTGCCCATGAAATATTTCACTATCTTAGATGCAAGAAGAAATCAGCTAAGTATGAATTTGCATTAAAAATGGATATGAGCAAAGCATATGATAGAGTAGAGTGGGATTTCTTGGAAGCTACCCTGTTAAAATTCGGTTTTGCTGAGAAATGGGTAAAGTTAGTGATGAAGTGTATTTCTTCAGTGAAACTGAATTTATGTTTATCAGGGAGAAAGGTTGCTGAATTGATTCCCCAAAGAGGATTGAGGCAAGGTGATCCCTTGTCACCTTACTTATTCATTTTGGTTGTTGAGGTGATGTCCAAAATGATTAGCCAATGTACTGATAGAAGAATGATTAGAGGGATTAAAATCACTAATAATTGCCCAATGATAACTCATAGCTTCTTTGCTGATGATGTCCTGTTCTTCATGAATGCTAGTGAAAGTAATTGTAGAGTGCTGGCCGAAGTGCTCAAAGATTATTGTATGGCATCTGGACAGCAAGCTAATCTGTCAAAATCTGGAATTTTCTTCTCCAGGAACACTCCTGTAAACATTAAAGAAAAGGTGTGTGTAATCTTAGGTGTTATTGACCTGGTGGAACCAGGAAAGTACCTGGGGATCCCGAACTTGTGGGGAAAAACAAAGCACCAAGCTTTGGCATACATCAAAGAGAGGGTGGGGAAAAAAGTGAAAGGTTGGAGTGGAAAGTTGCTCTCTCATGCAGGAAGAGAGGTGATGATTAAGGCTGTTATTAGTGCTATACCAATCTTCCCTATGAATATGTTCAAATTCCCGAGGAAGTCTTGCAAAGAGCTAGATAGCATTGTATCAAGTTTTTGGTGGAATGGGGGTGGTGAGGAAAGGAAGGTACACTGGAAGGCTTGGAAGTCTCTAACTAAGTCTAAAAGTGTAGGAGGAATGGGATTCAGGGATTTCGAAGTCATGAATGATGCTTTGTTAGCCAAGACTGCTTGGAGGATTTTGAACCACCCTGAGAGTATGTGGGTTCAGGTTCTGAAGGGAATTTATTTTCCTAATTCTACCTTTTCAGAAGCAAAAAAGGGGAGTAGAGCCTCTTGGGCCTGGAGTAGTATTTTAGAAGGAAGGGAGTGCTTGAAGAAACATTTATGGTGGAAGATTGGAAATGGTGCTGAGATTAACATTTGGAATGACAGGTGGGTAGAAGGGTTAGAGAGCAGTTTGGCCCAAATCTGTAGTGTTCCAGAGGAGATGAAGAACTGCCGGGTAGCTGATCTGATTTCAAATGGCTCTTGGAGAGTTGAAAAATTGAGAGAAATCCTTCCTGATGAAATTTTAAATTTGGTTGAACATACACCTCTGAATGATTGTAGCAGGAAAGACGAAGTTGTGTGGGAAGTAGCAAAAAATGGAGCTTATACAGTCAAGAAGGGCTATCATTGTACTAAGAATGAAGGGAAGGTTGTAACTAATAAGGCGGGCTCCTCCAGAATTATACCTGATGAAATGTGGAAGAAGGTATGGAAACTTAAGACTCTGCCTAAAATTCAGCATTTCGTTTGGAGGTGTATTGCTCAAGCTATTCCAGTATCTGCTTCTCTTTATAAAAGGAAATGTAGCAAAACTGAAGTGTGTTCAGTATGTGGGAAAGAACCAGAAACGGTGGAGCACATGTTGTTTTTCTGTACTTGGACAAGGTGCGTGTGGTTTGGATGTAATTTGGCACTTAAAATAGATGAAAGCAGCATCTGCAGAATTGAAGATTGGTGGGCCGAGATGTTGACTGTTAATAGTAGACTGGATGATCACCAACTAGCTTATATAGCTTGGTTAACTTGGCTGATATGGAAAGAAAGGAACAGATTCATCTTTGAACAGAAGGAACCTGATCCTCTGAAGGTAATAAATGAAGCAGGTAAGGCTGTGAATGAATTCTGGTTGGCCAGGAAATGGGGTGAAGAGAAGAAAACTGAAGTTGAAAAAGTTAAAGGATGGTCTCCTCCAAGATTGGGCTTTGTGAAAATTAACTGTGATGGTGCATTTAATGGTACTGATGCGGCTGTGGGGATTATCTGCAGAAATGATGTTGGGGAGTTCCTTTGGGGATTCTGTGATAAGATCAAACCTGTTAATGCAGAAGTCTCTGAGATATTAGCAGTAAAAAAAGCAATCTCCTTAATTAAGGAGCTTGGTATTTTGAAGGCTCAGATTGAAGTTGATTGTAGTAATTTGTTCTGGTGTTGTAAAAACCAGTCTGTAGATAGTTCAGATTGGAGAGGAAGATGGGATCTTTCGGAAGTCTTAGTGTCTCTATCTGACTTGTTAGAAGTGGAGGTCTCCCTGGTTCCTAGAAAGGGGAATATGGCAGCTGATTGGTTAGCTGTGTCTTGTTGCAAGGGTGTGTGTCCTATTGGATGGGTGTTTTCACCATCACTCCCTTTACTGAGCATTCTAGAGAATGATGCTCGGGTGGTTACTGGAAGGTGCGAGTCTGGTATTGTGGTTCTGGCTGCGGAAGAGGATAGATGCGGTGTTGGTTGATTTTGCTGGTAGTTCTAGTTATTTTCTTTTCTGATTGGTGGCTGTATTTTCTTTTGTGAGGTGTGTGTTTTTGTAGGTTGTATGCTTAGGCCTTTTGAGTGTTTTTTCTTTTGGCTTCGGCTATTAGTGTGTGTATTGTTGCTTGTTTGGTTATTAATAAAATGGGCTCTCGTTTTTTGGTCAAAAAAAAAAAACACCTCTATTGTCACAAAGGGGTAACCTTGTTTTATTGAGTCCTCGAGTTCTGTTTTTTTTTTGGTAAATTGACCAAAGGGTTATCTGGTTGAAACATTTTATTCGTTTGGGGAAAGATGGCGGCGCACATGGCCAATAAAAGAACAGGTAAACGACGAAAGAGTTATTCATTCTGAGATCCAGCAAGCAGGATGAGCTGGTTTAAGAGGAGTCCAATGTTGACTTTATGTAATGCTTGATGGGTTATGAGTTGTAATTTTTCATTTCGAATCATTAAATTCAGAGTTGGAGATTAATACTTAGATTTATTTTTCCTTGAATAGTTTATCTAATTGTCGGATCTGCTCGTAATAGTGGTATTTTCCGAAACAGTGCATCTCAGTTATGAGTTAACATCATAATCATCAGGTCGAAGGAAGTTGTCGGTATGAAAAGTGAAAACGACCTGATTGATGCTTTGTAAAATCTAAAGAGTGAGGATATGGAGAGCATATTTACAAATAAATCCAACAAATCATGAAAGTTAAATTTACGTTGTTATGAGATACTGTCAGCTAATTAATGAGCAATTGGACTAAATTTTAATGGAGCCAAAACATATTTTACACCTCACTTGATATGGATCAGCTACGTTGAAGTGGGACAAGCCAGCTCCTAATTAATAATAATAATAATAATTAAAGTTGATCAAACCAGAGTACTGGAGGAATCTTGGACGTAAGAAATAAGATCGTATGTGGAATTGCGTGGAATCATAAAAGACTTTGAAAAAGAATTGGCATGTAACAAGGGCACTGTAACATTCTTACTATTTTTACAAAAAAAGAAAAGAAAAAAAAAGGCAGTGTGATACGGCAGAGATTCACTGCAATACGAGTGAAGCCTCACCCTCCCCATCCCTCTCGTCTCATCCATCGGTGGTTGCAAATTAGTTGACGCGTCTCCTTGTCGTTGACTTGGCCTCATTAATATGTCTCTACCAACTGGTTAGCAAGTAGCCAGGGATAAATAATATAAAATGAGAGTGGGTAGACTTTATAATAATTATATAAGAACATTAGCATCATTAGGGTTAAAAAAATTTTCTTGTTTTATTCTACCTCCGATCCTAATTATAAGAGTTAGTTGACTAATTTAAGAAAATTAATGAAAAAAGTTAAATTAGTTATTTGTGTGTTGTCTTTCCTAAAATATCCTTATTAATCAAGTGTATTAGTTAGAATTACTATTGTTAGAATGACTATCTTGAAAAAAAATACATAAATATTATAGACAAAATGGATTGGGGTCTTATATTTAAGATCAAAATAAAAATCAAACGAGATCCTATATTATGAATCGAAGCTAGTATAATTTATATAGAAAGTAAAAAACTCTTAACGTCTGGCGTTATTCTTGAGCTATTCAGGATAGTTCTCAAACTGTGAAACTGTGCGCAGGAATTCATGTTGTGTATTTTTGAGGCGTTAAGACTACTTCACGTACTAAGGGCACAAAATAAAGCCATCATCAGGTTTGCTCTGTATCGATTTTCTATCACAAGATACTTGCAGATTATAACTGTTCTTAACTGCCAAGAATTATTAATTAAAAATTTTCATGTAATATTGAAAAAATGGGTAAAAAGTGCCCAGTCAAAAATTTTATTTATGCATAGTTCTAAAGAATTTTATATCTTTTAGTCATTCTACTCAATACAATTTTTAAATAGAAACTTTTTACTGATTTTTTCAAAAGTAGTCCACACACTTTTAAAGAAAATGTCTCTCGACTTCTTGATAAAATATGATCATAATTTTATGTGTAACATATTTATAAGTGATAAGGTTTAAATTTTTTAAAAAGAAATTCTCCAAAATCTTGAACTCCCCAAGTGTTATTGTCTTCAATGTCATTGTATTGCTTTGGAGTAGGGTCACAATGTGGAATCTGGAATCACTCCGAAATTCGCTGTGCATGTGTAATCCTCCTTTCGTTGTGGGGTTTTCCAGCCCTCCCTTCCTTTCGGTTTCAGCTTTGAATTCTCCTTTTCAAAGCTGCAATTATATCCCCTCACGTTATCTCCTCTTTAATATTTTTCATCTTTGAGTTACCTTTTCAGCTCTCTTTTTTCCCCTTATTATTTAATAATGAGATTTACGAAATATTAAATATTGAGTAATCGAAAGAAATTCTAACTAGACGGCCCTTTTCTTCCTCCAAGAAAAAAATATCAGCACAAATTTTTTTAACAAAATTGAGTGAAGGGACAGAATTTTTATGAAACTCAGTGCAAATAATAACTATACAGTACAAAATATTTTAATTTCACACAGTGCGATGCTTTAAAGCGTTAACTAGAAACAAGTTTTGAAGTACAGATTTCGATGAAGAATTTAAAACCGAGAAAAGTTGCTTAGGACTAGAATTGGTAATACAAGTTGTATTTACGGGTCTAGCCTGTCAACTCATCAAAAATAGCCAGTTAGAACTGGTCAAAAACTAGTCTGCTAGTAAACGAGCTTTTTAACCTGTAGTGTCAGGCTCACAACCCGTCGTGGGTTAGCCCGCCGACCTAAAAGCTCACTCACATTTATTTTTTATTTAATTTTTTTAAATTTTTTTAATGATTATAATTATATTATTATCTATTATATCATATCTAAAAAATTTTTTAAAATTTTTATAAAATTTATTTGGTACTTTTAATCAAATATTTCAAGAGAAAACAAAAAATCTATTATTATTTTTAGATATCATATAAAAAAAATTAAAAAAAAAAGAAAAAAAAAGTGTTGACAAATTAAGGTTGACTGAGTTTTTTTAGTTTAACCCGTCATGAACCAACCAACAATCGCAAAATGACTTATATTACCAATCCTATTCAAAACCAGGACAATTGAAGCCTGGTTTGTTATCATATATAGATTAAGAGTGGAACAGTTTGTTTTGTTCAGACTTGAGAGAGGAGGCCAAATTGGGATATTAATCGAGATATTGGTGAAATGCCGAGATGGTCCCACGTATTTATGATCGCCGTTTCGCCTGCCCCAGCACTCAAAACAGAAAAAGGAAAAGTTGATATTTCAGGCATTTCAATATTAACAGATAAGATTCTGAACACAGTGCTTTCATGTTGTGTCCATCGTTAGTTGGCCAACAATAAAGGTGGTGTATATCTTTTTTCTTTTTCAAAAGGTCTATGATCTCTTTCTTATATTCCGAAAATAATTCTACATAATAATTTTTTTTAGAACAGGCATTGAAAAAAAATCAACAAACTTTGTTTGAGTATTTGAAGTGGTGAAATAAAGGATAAAAAAATGTAACAGTTTGCTTTTTTTTTTGTGGCTTTTGAAAAAAATTAAATTTTTTGTTTTGTTTTCAGACATAGTTTTTTTAATTGAAAAGAAAAACCGTCACGAGCTTTCTCCTTTTCTTTTCTTGCTTTATTTTTGGGGATGGGAAAACGGAGGGTACAAATATAGGCCTCCAACTCCAAGGTTAAGAAGGCGGAGGGACCCATTGGGTCATGCTGGTGCCTAGTAGTCGTCATAGTATGTCGGTGAGAAGCTTCACATTTTGGATAGATGCGGGGGCCAAGCCAGCCTTTAGACCAAAGGGGCCACTTTTGAGAAATTGATGTAAGACCTGTTTTAGCCACCTACAAAGGAAATTAACAGGGAGGCTTGAACCATAACAGGTTATATCCAGCATAAGAGGTTAGCTGTTTACGATGAATTAAGATTTGAATTATCTCTGATAAAAGATACTTGTTCCTACAGAAATAAAAACATGAAGGTTTGAAAATATACTCCTCCGGTGCTAAATGTAAAATCTTTATACATTTAGGACTGGAGGAATATATTTTCAAACCTCCATGACTTTATATCCGTTGGCAACAAAATACACACGCGCCGACACACGTGCTCGGTGCAGAAAAGTAATTACCGACTTCGAAAAATTCCAAAATATTCACTTGAGTGAGAAAAGAAGTGTCATTCTACACGAAATTTCCACTTAGTTATATCTGACCGAAAGGGAATTTTCTATGTTCACACAATTGTTTGGTGATTTTCAAATTTAACAGTCATTTTCTGTCATCTTCCTTCGAAGACATGGTCTTTTCCCTGTTCAAGTTTGTTTTCTTTTTGAAGACACTTAAATATAACGTAACTCTGAGCGGTAACTAAACTAGGACAAACAAATAACATATACAATATACAATAACTCTGAGGAGAGCCATAACAAAAAGGTCAAAACTAAAAAGGGTGGTAAAATGAGAGAGATCTACTACTACTGGATGTAAGATTGGCCAGTTATGTCTAAATCTCGATCACCAGTGGAAGGCGGAGAATGATGGTTGAGGGGAAGACGAGTGCGTTCCACAGAGCCATCTGCACTCTGTGTATCACTTGCCGGTGCCTTCTTCTCCAACTGTTCTTGATGACCTTCTTCTCTGTCATCTCTGCCGTACAGTCCTCCTCCATACGCTTCCACTGTTACTGCTTCCATTTTCGATATTTGAGGTCCTTCCCCAAGTTTCTTCTCTCCTTCCTTCCTAAATGCTTCTGTCCTCGACCCTTGTTCCATATTCACTTTCTTCTTCTACCTACCTCTGGTTTAATTTCTTCAACTAAAATGTTGGATCTTCTTGTAACGTAGATCGAAGCCACTTTCTGTATATATATACATGTATACATAGCAGCCCCTGCGTGTTTGTTTTGATCAGTGTCTCGTCAGTTTGCGTGGCTGCATATGATGAGGCCACGCCAGTATACCATGGAACACGTGTCGTTTTATGGAGTTGGATTGGTGTCGTTTATATATTGGACCCCATGTTCTTTCGATTGACCACCCCAGCCTCTATTCACTTATCCTGAATAGGGAACGGGTTAATCTTACGCATAATCAATGGAACTTGAAAGCACCTAATGATGACCGCCACGTCTCCGAGGACTGTCCAGATGTAGCGTCCCTATGAAGCATAATTGCCCAGAAAAGTGAAAAGGCATAGGTTTGCCCCAGCTGAAGATAATCACGGCACATGGCTTGTTAGACAAAACTGCCGGTTTTGGGTTCAATAATTATGCTTTTACTGTTTGGTCCATGAAAGTATTTGGAAATATCACAGGTTTGATGAAAATTCCCTGTTAAGAACGCTAGAATGCAGTAAAAGGAATGAACAGAACCACATTGTATTCCAATTTGTAGGCACGTCACCCTACATTTTTTTGTCATTTCCTTAGTATTGATTCATGAATCATTGACTTCAACCAAATAATGTCACTTACATGGAATGCTGGCAATTTTTATTGAGTATTTAGGCGTGTCCAACGATGCAGTTCTCGTTTATTAATTTGATAATATCTCCTGTTTTCATACAAGCTGCACCCTTTCATTGTTCGTCATCATTGACTCTGCATTTCCTGTGTTTGAATAAAGTAATGACATATGGGCCTAGGAGTTGCCAGAGATACAGTTCTTCTATTTCGGGTCAAATACTGTATAAATTGCTTCGAAGCGTTGCATACTTCTTATGAAAAACCTGGGTCGGAAAAAAAAATGAAAGTATGAAATTATTTCTGCAATGAAGGCCGCTCTTCAACAGTAGAGGGCGTTTCTGGTCCACTTGGTTATGTTTTGGGCCTATCGGCATAAACCTGAGGGTTCCGTGTTTTCCAGTACCAGCTAGAAAAGAAGAAAATAAGATAAGGCAACCGAAGACAACTTGAATTTAATGTTTGTAGTCCGGATTCAGAGTTATAACGTGAAAAAGGCAACGTTCTTCAGTAATTTAATTTGAAGTTGCTTGATGATTACGCATGGGATGGCAAATTTTGTGACTCATTAAGAGTATATGAGAAATGATGATTTCAGGGGTGTTTGGATAGAAACCAAATCATGATTTTAAAAATATTTTTACAGTATACAAAGTAAATATGTAGACGAGTTTATCTCATTTTACTGAAAAGTACTTTTAAGAAGAACTTTTAGGTGCTTTCAAACACCCCCTTCATGCCGTCCATGCCGTCCGAGTTCTCTAATAAACATGCATTCTGACTTCCTTTTTGCCCAACGAAACTGACTCCTATAAAACTTTTTTGCGTGGTAAACTGTTGCTTGCACCGAAAAAGGAAACAACTATCGTTTATAATCCTATTAAGCCAGACAACTCAGAGAAATGAACCTACAAGGAATACATTTTGACATTAAACTTCTGTGAAAAGGCATGTTTTTCTTGCTCATCCATTCCACTTCCCCGCTAAATGTCCCAGAATTAACATTCTGTAAACTTTCCAGGAGTATAAAAAAAGGAGGCGCCACCGAAATCTAATTACAAGAGCTAATGTAATGTTTCCCAACCTTTTTACCTTTCTTTCGTTCAACTATGGTGGAAAATTGAATTGACTCTTAGTGTGTACAAGTATCTGCTAACCTTATGGTCATGGAACAAACATGGCTAAGTTTAGGTATATACATATTTATGCAACATATAATTCAGCTTTTCCGTCAATGAACAGACTCATGAACTCTTCACCATCCACAGTTTCTTTCTCGATGAGAAGCTGAGCAAGCTTGTGAAGGATGTCACTGTGTGTTGTGATGATTTGCTTTGCCCTTGCATAGGCTCTCTCCACCAGCTCCCTCACCTCTGCGTCCACAATATCTGCAGTAGCCATTGAGTAATCTTTCTGGGTTGACATCTGCATGCAAAAGGCGGGTATGCCCTCAGAAATTAGTGCCCAAGTTGAAATTAGATGATAAGTTAGATGGACGATGACCGTGTGTGATCAACTTTAAAATTAGAATAACACCTGTTGGCCCAAAAATGGGTTTCCGCCAGGTCCTCCAATGGCAACTTGACCTATCTTTTTGCTGAACCCGAACCTCTCAACCATCTGTCTCGCAACCCTCGAAACTTGCATGAAGTCGTTTGATGCTCCGGTTGTAACATTCTCCTCTCCAAATATTACCTCTTCAGCAACCCTGCATTGGCACAACAAAAGCAATGTCCAGCAAAAATATTCGAACTTCCGATGGAAGCAACACACTATAATATTAACACAAAGATCCATCAGTGATGAATGCATAGTCCACTGACCTTCCACCCAGAGCAACTGCCATTTGATTTTCCAAGTAGCTTCTACTGTACAGTCCAGACTCAAGCCTCTCTTCGCTGGGAGCAAAAAATGTGAGCCCACCAGCTTGGCCACGAGGAATAATAGATATTTTGGCCACAGGGTCATATTCAGGCATCAAAGCACCAACTAGGGCGTGGCCAGCCTCTGAAAATAAAAGCACAAACTAATGGTTAAGGAATTGAGAATGAGCAACTAGGAAGCTCAAGCATACTGAACACCTATATATATACCATGGTAAGCTACTAGTTTTTTCTTCTCATCTGAGACAACAGCATTTTTCTTCTCTGGTCCAGCAATGATCCTTTCAAGTGCGTCAGATATCTCATCTTTGCTTATTTCCTTGAGGTCTCGCCGAGCAGCAAGAATAGCTGCTTCATTCATTAAATTCTGTAGATCAGCCCCTGTGAATCCTGGGGTTCTTCTGGCAATTTTTTCAAAGTCAACATCCTTTGCAAGAGCTTTTCCTCTAGAATGCACCTAACAAAGAGAGAGAAGGGCGATTAATTTAGGTACAGCAATTAGAGTTGCATACTCTTTAGACCCCTCCAACCAAACGTGGATTTTAAACAAGGCCTGCATATCACATTCACGCTCAAACTTACGGATTTGGATTCTCTCCACTACCCTTCCCATTCTCTTCCCCTCCACTACCCTCCATTTCTCTTCACAACCATTAGATCAAAATTCCAATGGTTCAGATTTAACATCTTATAAAAATAATGTTATTAAAAAAATAAATAAATTTAAACTGTTAAAATCTGATCTGAATAGTTCACAACTGTAATTAAAAAAATTAAAAAAAATTTGCTCTATAATAATAGTCTATAGCTATGAACTATTAAGATTAGATTTTAATAGTTTAAATTTATTTATCTATTTTTTATAATAATATTTATTTTTATAAAATGTTATAAAATATTAAATCTGACCATTGGAGTTTTGATCCAATGACTGTAAAGGGAAAAGGAGGGTAATGGAGGGGAAGAGGATGAGAAGGGTAGTGAAGAGAATCCAAGTCCCAAACTTAAGGACTGCACCACTGTGCTCCAAAACTTGCAAGGTATGAAGTACATTGATACACAACATAAAGATAGTCATGTCGTTTGAACTCCATCACCCTACTAGATACTATGGATGGAAATCAAAACTAGCACTTAATTCATGACATATTATCGAAGATTCCAACATTGCAACAAAAGCATTGGGCTGCAAAAGGCATTAAAGGAGGGACAGAATTTATTCTAACTAAACATGTATAGTTGTTAGTATGATATACGGTTAGATAATTTATGTGTTCAGTTCGGTTTAGTTACTTCTAGTGACTTCGAGCTCTACTTTTACCTATTAGACTAACTGAATCAATAATCCTCAAGCTTCCTGTTTAGCATATTTTATTAAAAAGGAGCTCACCTGAAGGATTTTAACTCTACCCGCAACGTCGGGTCTGTCCACAGTCACTTGCCTATCAAACCTTCCAGGCCTTAGCAATGCTGAATCAAGAACGTCTGGTCTGTTTGTTGCAGCCAAAACTATGACACCTGAATTACCAGAAAATCCATCCATTTCTGTCAATAACTGATTAATTGTTTGCTCCCTCTCATCATTCCCACCTCCCAGACCAGCCCCTCTCTGCCTCCCCACAGCATCAATTTCATCAATAAATACAATGCATGGTGCCTTGGACTTCGCCTTCTCAAACAAATCTCGCACTCTAGATGCACCAACTCCGACAAACAATTCGACAAATTCTGAAGCTGCACAAGAAAAGAATGGCACCCCAGCCTCGCCGGCGACTGCTCTAGCCAAAAGGGTTTTTCCAGTCCCGGGTGGTCCAACTAGAAGGCATCCTTTGGGAATCTTAGCTCCGAGGGCAGTGTACTTATCAGGGTTTTTCAGAAAATCAACAACCTCCTGCAACTCCAATTTTGCTTGGTCAGCTCCGGCAACATCAGCGAAGGTCACACCGGTTTCTGGAACTTCCTGGAATTTGGACTTTGATCGCCCAAAATCCATGGGTCCACCGAGACCACCAGGACCACCAGGTCCTCCTTGTGCTCGGCGAAAGAGTAAGAACAGCCCAGCAAATGCAAGGAATGGGAACAACAAATTGCCAATGAAATTAAACAGCCCATTACCCGAATCACCTTCGGAGACAGAAATATCGACACCATTCATGGCTAGAATATCGATGAGGTCCGGGTCATTGGGTACGATGACGGTGGCGCGGCGGCCATCGACGGCGGTGAGTTGAAGGGCAGAACCATCTTTGCTGAACCTGACTCTCTCGACCTTGCCCTTCTTGACGGCACTCAAGAACTCGCTGTAACGCCATTGGCTACCTTCCGGGAGATCTGAAGAGGCTTGAGATTGAGGTTTGGGGGCCGTAAGAAGAAGATTTTGAGCAAAAGGGGAGGAATTGGAAGAGTTTGGTTTGGTGGGTTGTGCCTCAATTACAGGAGGTGCCGGAGGAGGGTTGAGATTGTCGGCGTCAGCAGCTAGAGCTTGAGGGGTAACAGAGGAGAAGATTAGAGCAGCTAAAGAAGCTTGGGAAGGTAAGGATTTCAAATTCAAATGTTTAGAATCACGCTTCCTGCTAAAACTGTTTTGGGAGTTCAAAATCCTTCTCTTGAAGAAAAGCGGAAGAGGAACAGATGATTTGCTTGTTTTTGGGGTGGGGGGCGATAATAGGACCTGGCTCCCAAGAAAGGGAGAAGAAAGGAGAGAATTGGTGGTAAAAGCCATGATTATGGCTCGCTCCTTCTCTCCACACTATGTGCTGAGTTCGAGCTCTCAAAATAATATCCTTCTATCTGGAAACAGAGTCGGGGGTCTGCGCCACAAAACGATGGTGACTAAAACAGATATATAATAACCCAAGAAATCCTAAGGCCGAGGATAAAAGCCCCGCATGGCTTCCGTCTAGGCGTCTACTGGTAACTTGAGAGAACAAGTATGTACCTTCGGAGCGTCTAATGAGAAATACAAGATTGTCTTTGATTCAAGCTTGGATGAAGCCGTGCCATGAATTTGGGCGGTGTTTTATATCTTCTACGTGGCATAGATTGGATCCATTTATTTTACGCTGCTTCCAAATATTCCACAATTATTTTCATTTTAAGCCTCCCTTACCCGGGCCGGGTATACACAAAATGTTTTTTGCCCAATGCTAAAGTGGGCAAAGAAATTTGAGCTGTCGTTCGGCCCAAAATAAGTTCCATTGCATAATCAAGAACCAAGAATATTGTGTTGTTCCCCAAAAGAGGTGTTATTGTGAATTCAAGCCGATTTGATGGTGGGGCTTGGGACCGAATTTGAGCGTTACTTATGGATAAGTGTACCAGTTGGCTTCCGTTTTCCCCATTTCAACATTACCTCTGGGACGATGCCATTAACATTAGCATCATTTAATTTAAGGATTTGGCAATGTTCCATTTCTATCGACGTCTCGTAGGAAGGACATCCAAGGCTAACCTTCATTTGCAGTCGAAGTACTTTCTCTAACCCTAAAGTTAGGAAATTGTTGAGGAATTTGTTTTGCAATTAAATGCAAAACTCCAATTTAGTAATCTCCTAAATTTATAATTTTCTTTTCAAATTATTCCTATTGATAATATATATCAGAAAGAATTTTTTATCACGATGTAATTTTTAATACAAATAATTAAAAGATATTATTAAAAAATTAACACATATTTTACAAATAACTGACAGATAATTAATTTAAATTTCTATATTTAACAGTATAAAAAGTATTTAATATCAGGACAGTGTTTCCCCTGATGCTATTTCCACTATCAAATGTTACGGGTAGAAAACTAAAATCGATAAATAAGATTTTTCTGCACACTAATTTCAGACGTACAGAGTTTGAGGGTAATGGGTGCATCTGGCGCAAACAGCGCGGAGAAGTAAAGTGATCCGCTGTCAGCGACTACCCAGGATTCTTAAGATGTTTTCAATTCGTTCCCTAAGACAACCGTCAACGCCAAACAGCAGATAAGAAACACCACACACACTTCTCCCATGTCACGAGTCAACTTGATAAGCTTGGTTTAAGGTAAAATCTCAAATTATATGCTTTACTCAGCTTGCTAGATGCGACACAATCCAATAGAGAAAGAGATGGGGGGAAAAGAAATGGGTATATAGAATAAGCAAAAGATCAATACTTGTTACCATTTTACATGGACAACGGAAGAAGCATCCTCCGTTTCTTTTTCCTTGCCAATCTTACTTGCTTTGTAATTTTCATGCATAAAAGCAACAAAACTGTGATGCTGACTAATATAAAAGCTAGCCGGACGTTCCTAAAGTACAAAGAGACTGCCGAAAAGACCAGGAATGCTAAAATGACAAGTTCCCATATTACAAAGACCACAACATCCACCCTGCATCAAGAGAGAGAGAGAACAAAAGGCATCAATATCATCATATAAATGTTATCCTAAATACATTCACACAAGTACAGCAATTCTTCGCGTTAAGACAATCACAAGGGATTCTAAGCTGATGAGATTATTTTTGGCCAATAAATTAATGAGGATGTTGATTTTCATACTATAACACTGATCTCAATAATCACACTGATCTCAATAATCGTCCATCCAGTCAGACTGAGTCAATCAGATTTGAAACTGAAATTGCCTGAGGTAATTAAATGGTGGTTTAAGGCCTATTAAACATCATTATCCCATTATGGCTATTCGTATGCCAAAAGATCAATTGTGAAATCAATTGGCTTTTCTAGAGAGAAAGAACAAATATGTTGCTAGTAAATGTGGTCTTTGATAACAATATGACTAATATTTCACAAATAACTGGATTCGAATCTTCCTCTATAAATGCTATTTGAACCATGAGGCTTACCTTAACCTTGGCAAGCCACTAGGACCTAACTCACCTTAACTTCTAGTATTAAAATGAAAAGGATGAGGAGGAGCACCAGAAGAAGAGGAGGAAAGCAGGTTGAGGGGCGAAACCAAAACTACTAAGCGAATAAACATTATTTTGCCCCCACCCCAAATTTACCTAAACGAGAAACATGCTTTCCTATACTTCAAATCTGCAGCACCATTCAGGCCAAACAAACTTGTGCGGATTACTATATGTGAACCTATAGGCTTAACAAAACTAATAAAATCATCGAATAGATGCCCTTCCAATCTAAGCATAGTAACTTGCTATTATGAAGAATTGAATCTAACAAATATTGTTAAGTGCCTTGAACAAGCACAATCTTCTTCACAGCAACACAACGTCCGATATATAAAGGGATAAAATTTCAAAAGGAATGAACAATAGATCGCAAATTTTTTATTGTCGACAAGCGGTTTCGTTGGCCCAAAAAAAAATCGTAAAAAGATGTTTTGACAGATTAATCAAGTGATCTATCCTGATTTAACAAACGCATCATATCTTGGCGAGAAATTCATTCCCCGAGACTACAAATATTTCCTTCGCATTCTATATATTACCCCGAACATTTTCATATCGATAATTTGAACTTATTCATAAACCTGGCCAAAATCAATCAACCAGCCCGTCAAATTATTGCCATGCCGTTTACCTCGTCATATCAATGTCAGCCTCTAGCTAAATTACAATGACAAAATGAAACACAAAAAATGTGAAACAAACATTGAAGCAAGCTAAATCGACGAGTAAAGGCCCCGGGCAGTCTGGACGAATCTTGATTTGAAAAGAAAATGGCAAATTCAACAACATTTTCAATCAAATAGCGTACACATGCAATTCACAGCGGATGACCAACGAGGAGAGGACCAGGCAATATGCAATGATTCCCAATTTCCGATAAACAGGTAATAAACGGGATAAATAAGGGGGGGAAAACCCAAAAAAAAACACGATTTTCGAAAGAAAAAAAATAAAATTCAATGTTTGGCATACCTAGAAGTCGAGAAATTTGAAGCAGTGGAGGAGAAGAAGGAGACAGAGGCCCAGTCGTGCTTGGATCGAATCTGATATTCTCTAAGCTGTTCAGCGAGATTCGATCGAGTTATCATGGTAGCCTCCCGCCCTCTCCTTTCCCAATCTGTGAAATCCGAGAGTCTCTTTTTTATTGCCGTGCAATGAAAATGTTGACGAAGAAGACCTACTGCAGAGGCATGAAGGCGAATATTGGAAATTCGATGAGGGGAGGACTCGAGCAGAGCAGCATCCGATTCATTTTCGTTAGTTTTCTTTCCTCCTCTCCGAATTTATTCTTTTTCCCGCGTTCGGGTTATTATTCTCAGCCCGTTCATTTCATTCTAAGGCACCCTCGCGGCCCATTTAGATTCGGCCCGTAGCCCAACTATGAAAGACCAGCTCAAAGCTATTGGATTGTCTCCTGTTTAGTCTGAGTGGTGATTTGGGCCCCCTTAATTAGAAGCCTATTACTTCATTTTTGTTTTTTTATAAAAAGATCAATTATATTAAAATAACAAAAATATGCACCCAAAGCCCATGTCGTATTTTTGGCCCAAAAAAAAAGTGCACGTCGTATTATCTGAAGAGTGGGAAGCCAATAAGACATCAGTTAGATATGAGAAATAACTGGAAGAAGATCTGAGCAGAGAATGAACAACATTTTGTAAGGCGTCTACCCTATTTGATATTCAACAACGTCAAATCGAATTTAAGCCTTTTAGTTCCCTAACATCTTTCGTGTTACATGTGACCCAACAAGAGGCTCTTATAAGTCATGCTATGAGCATGACATAAAAAAAGTAAAATAGACATTGCCGACATGTATTAATCCTGATGAAAGAAGTTGTGATTAGTTAAATACAAGGTTTTAATTTGCTCAAAAAAATATACAAGGTTTTAAATTTGAGTTCATGTAGATACATGATATTTCCTTAAATTTCATGTACTTTTTCGGTTTCTTAATATAAGACTTAATTATTGAGTTAATTTTGGTCTTAAATATAATACTTATTTTTCATAATTATCAATTTTTCTTAAATTATTCCTATGGATACTTCTTCAACCACAATCAAGTAAAGAGGAAGAGATGTTATTAAGGAAGGTGATTATGGTGTTTTAGAAAAAGTATGTCATATTTCTTATAATTAATTAATTTATCTAACTTCTTTGATTTAATCAGACTAGTTAAATAGGTCTTATATTAAAAACCAGATGAGTATTTAATATTGTATACTTTTTCAGTTACCGGATGAATAGTTATAAATGCGTGCGTGCATAGGGAGGGAGAGAGAGAGAGAGATAGAAGGGACGTTTCTGATTTGGCCATTTGGGTTTCTCAAGCAACGGAAACAGGGAAATAGAATGCCAGCATACTTTATTGTTAGAATAAATCGTAAAAAAAATCCTAAAAATTAAAAAATCACACACAAAGATTTATCATCACAACTTGTTATTTGCTCATTAATTATTTTCTTATGTTATAACATTATTTGCAATTTTTCTGCTTTTAAAATCTTTTTTTTTTGTTGCGATTTTTACTTATTATTATCTATTTTTCCCCAACTATTATTATCTATTTAATCGATGACTATATCTATTAATTTAAGTGCATTTACATTAACATACTAATATCTGTAAAACTAACAATGAAATGAAGTAGTATGGATGTAGTTAAAAAACAATCAAATCAACACCTAACAAAGTATTTTTTTTTAATTTTAGAATTTATACGAAATAATATGATACGTTGTCATAAGCCCATATGGAACCATGGGGTTAAAAATTTTCTATTTTATATATACTGAATAAAAAATTTCAGATGTACTACCAGGAGTTGGGTTTAATAGAAGAAGCTAATCCTTTATAATATTAGTGAATCAAGATTTAAATCCTATTGAGAGAGGTATTTATATTTAATGTTTATTAGTATTTTAAATAGGATTGTTTCAAATAAAAATTTAATCAAAAAAAATTCAGATGTATTTATGTGTTTTTTTTACCTATACGAATAACCTTCACCAGAACGCTTCAAATTCCATGATCTTGTTCAGAGTAATAATGCACTCATGCCATGGGAAAAGGCCAACCGAGGCCCACCGTCACCAACATAACTCTCGAAAACTCCTCGTCTCTCAGCCTTCCGCGCTCTGCCACGTGTCTTCAGGTACCACCGACCTTTCGAAATTTAATCCTATTAGACTATCGAGGCCAACTTATTCAGGTCCCACTGTACCCGACCCATCAACGTGTCAGATCCTCATGGGCTCTGCTACAGGAATGTGTCTCCATCATCTTTCTTTAGCGCACTCGATCACTAGCTTACGTGATTGGTACACCTGCTTCCAACAGCAGGGAACTCGTCGCCTGTTCAGAGCCGATATTTGCGGTGTCCATCAATGACAGCGACTCCAAGTGGAAGCACGGAACGTGAGATCAATATTAGTTTAACAGTTTAAAGTGATGGGATCACATCCCTGGTTTTTTTTTTTTTGATAATAACATCCCTGCTTTAATTTCCCCTTATCTTAATCGACACGTCGGTTACACCAAATATTTTTTTGAATCTGAGCAGCGTCGTATCCGCGTTTTGCGAACTATAAATCTCCCTCTTGGACCCCCAGTTCATCATCAGTTGCATAGAGAGAGCGAACTTGGAGTACCGCTAAGTGCAAGGCAAGCTACTTCCTGAGAGTATCTTTCAAACATGGCGGAGGAGAATCAGCAGAAGACGACTGAGGTGGAGACCCAGGACCGTGGGCTTTTTGATTTTTCTGGGAAGAAAAAGGAAGAGAAGTCTGATCAGAAGCCCGGTTTGTTGGAGAAGCTTCATCGATCCAACTCATCTAGCTCCGTAAGTATATATGTTGATCTTCTTTATGATTCGCGTTAAGTTGAGTAGTGAGAGCACTCTTAACTAACTCAGCTGATTATATATATGTGTGTGTGTATAGTCGTCGAGCGAAGAGGAAGAAGTAGGAGAAGATGGCGTGAAGAGGAAGAAGAAGAAGGAGAAGAAGAAAGCAGGGAAACGGCAGCTGAGGGGGAGGAGAAGAAGGGGCTGATGGACAAGATCAAGGAGAAGCTGCCAGGTCAGCATGCGGAGAAGACACAGGAGGAGGTCCCTCCTCCTCCTCCTCCTACTTCTTCTCAACCACCGACCGGCGAGGAGGGGGAAAAAAGGGTTTCTTGGAGAAGATCAAAGAAAAACTTCCTGGTCATCACTAAGACAGACGAAAACAAAGAAGAAGGAGGGCGCTGCTTGTTGTGATTGAGGCCTCTTTCATCTTCT
>NW_021634317.1:0-46946 GCF_004799145.2 Neltuma alba | reverse complement strand
AAAGAATCCAATCTGGAGAAAATCTCGGGTCTTGACGGAGTAAAGATTCTTGATGAAGCTGCTGGAGCTGAACACTCCGCCATAGTCACTGGCAAGATCTATATTCTTTACTTCTTCTGAGTATTGTATTTGCAGAAAACATAATGACTTGTTTCTTGTGATTAATTTTCAGAGAATAGAGAAATAAAGACGTGGGGTTGGGGCGAGCATGGGCAGCTTGGCTTGGGTGATGCCTGTGACCAAACAAGTCCACTCACAGTAAGTCTTGGCTGTGAATTGAATGAGGCAGAATCAATCAGAGTTTTCTGTGGGAGTGGCTTCACATTTGCTGTAACCATGCCCTCTAACCCTTCTCCAGATTGATATGCAGATTAAAAGAAATTTTGATCCATTACCTTGATTTTTTAGTTCTAAACCGCCAATGGCAGTTCCAAGATATATCCATTTCGGTGCAGCTGATATTTTAGAATCAGGCTCGATTGCGCCAAAAACATTTTGTTCAAGTGCACTGAAGATTTGAACCTCATTTGTTTCTTTTCTCCAAGCAAGAATTGATCTGTACAACAGTACAAGAGATCGTGAAAGAGAAATCTCTTTATTTTATGTATATGAAGCTTCCTCTGTATCTTCAACTCTTACGTATAATGGATTCATCCTGAGGAAAGTTTTGGAATGTATCCTTGCCATGAAGAATAGGGGTTTAATGCTTGTTTAGAGATATTTGGAGACCAAGGGTTCTATACCTAGTAAATTATGATTGAAAAACTATTTTTAAAAATTCTAATCATCATTCCAGATTGTTTAGCACAAATAGTTTTGGCGTCTACTATTTTCTTCTTTTCTATGACATGGGACAGAAAATCCAAAAATTTGTTACTATGTCTTGCGAGAAGGAAACAAATAAATATATAAATATGTCTTGCCAAAGTTACCGTTCATTTATTCTTTTTCTTACTCTAGTTTATTTTGTCTGACATTCCATTCATTTTTGTAGCCTTATATATCTAACATCTATTACATATTCAACTTTTATTACCTTTTACATCTATGTACGGCATAGATTTAAAATCTTGTCCATGATGAAATAACAGTTGCTCAAATGAGATAGCTGATTTTTTTTATCATTTAATATAATTAAACGCACACATATACACGCACAAACATATCAACACGCTCCATTTGAACATGGAGTTCAGCTTGTTATACTAAACTTTCCCCACAGAAAACGTTCTCAATTGCATACCACCTAAAACAGCAAAACTAAGGCACTAAACTTTCTCCAAGAAAGCACAAATGCGCAAATGCCTTTAACTCCAAATTATTGAAGGAGTTCAGCTTATTAGTCAAAAATTGGCTTCTCGAAGCGTTACACTCAACTTGAGTCGGCAACAAATAACCTCCAAGTTAAAAGAATCAATGAGCTGCTCGCTACTATTTACATGAGTCAATCAAATGAAAATCAATGGAAGACTAGCCTAGTGCATCTAATCAGTTGTCTATTAAAGAAATATAGCCTCATGCTCACTTAAAAGAATCATTATTCCTGAATGATAAGGAGATTATTCTCGTAGCCGTTATTATGAACAACAGGACGCAAGGGATCAATTTTCCATTCGCCATCAACAATGAACTTAATCTGCAACAGGGGGGAAAACGGTAAGATTCCCGCTAAGCACATCTTACCTGACACAATATCGTATGGCCCTAATAGATTCCGTCCATTTCAATTTATAAAACGTTTTTGGAGCAAATTGTGAAAACCAATAAACTTCAATAAACATAATTAAAAAAATTAATTTTTTAAAGAAAAGTATATTATACTTCCCAAAATGTCCTTACTTCAACAATAATTCCTACTTTATTTGATTAATGAAGGGCATTTTTGGAACAAAGTCATTAATGACGGATTGTCTTTTCCAAAACATCTTATATTATGACACATGAAACCTCTCCAAAAAAATTTCTTATCAACCGAAATGGAGGAAGAGTCGAAAATAAATTAGTACAACTAACCTCGTATTTTCCTGGATACAACTGTAGATACGCAGAAAAGACACCAGAATTTGACTTCTCCATCTTTCTCTACAATAGAATGTTCACTAATTTTATAAATATGCATTTTACTAGTATATATAACTGAAAGGTATCCAGAGAAAGAGCATTTCATATCCCGAAATTACTTCGCATGCCAGGTTAGCATCGTGTCATGCCTCAAGCCATACATCAACCTTGAGAAATAGGGCAGGCTGAGTTATTTAATGAACCAGAATACAAGGTCATTGCACTTTGAAATCATGTCCGACACAATATTGGGGCTGACATTTAAAAAGAGGAATAAAAATTTTGATACATAACAGACATGTAATCAGTGGAATTTAACCTAAGAGCACCATAGAAAACATATTGATAAAATATTATAAATAATCTAGACAAGGTAATCAAGGAGGTCCCGCACAAATCATGACCAATTTTTCTTTTCGTTTTGAAAAATGTCTGTACCACAAAACATGCCCCTATTCTTTAGTACATTTGTTGGTATGACACAATATAGTTCTGGAAAATGATAAAGTATGTAAACTAGAGTTTTATAAAACACTACTTCAAGCAGTTCTGTCAAGTGCAAATAAGCATGCTCATCTTGTTATGGGTCACATCAGAAGGAGTTTTGATGGATCTATTATTGGGCAATGCTGAAAGTTGAAATCTAACTGAAAATATTCACGGAAAGTGGTCATACCTTGGAGGACCAACCATCAAACGATCCTGCCAAAAGTACTTCTGAGGCAGCATTAGGCCAAACCACACAAGTGGTCTTAAGAAATCTTAAAGCTCTACAAGCATTATCAATCTTCTTCTGCTTCTCTTCAATTATCTTATCTGCATCCCTGGGAGGAAAGAATGCGGCGCTGTCAGTGTCAATATAGGGTAAAGGGAGATACATGAAATGAAATGAATAGAATCTATTGATACATTATTGCCAGTGTCATCTTTCCTTCTAACACAGCCAATTTAGCACGAATTGAGCGCAGTCTATCCTTAGCTCTCAAGATCTCATTTTCCTGGAATTCCCAGGCATCAGAAAGCTTATGTAGATCATCAGAAGAGCTTTCCGGGCCCTATTGAAGAATATACACAGGGAATGAGGATTAGTATAACATCCTAAGGAGAGCCATTTGTGTTATTCTCAACAGTAAATGAAAATAAATTTATAAAAGGACCAGAATCCTTTAGGCTCATTGAATTTAAAGGAGCCCATATCAACAAAAGGAAAAGAGATTAAAATTCTTTCATCATCAGAGTAAGATAGTCATGATTTTACATAAACTTGACTAAAAGCACAAATTGTTCTAGTTCAATAATAATCCTCATTTGGTAAATATACTATAACATAATGTATCATCGGATGACATTAATTAACAGATAATATCCTTAGATAATTGATTGGGTTTATGAAATTTTATCAGTCCAAAGGCAAGTTGCAACAAGCTTCCCTCGCCTCTATTCTCCAGATAAGAAAAATGGCAACAAAGCTTTACCTTCGTTCACTTTTCCATAAAAGTTTTTATTTTCCCATATCTCTAAAATAAATATTAGATCAAGGTGCATAAAAAAGGTGCCTTTACCAGAGCAAAACAAGTATAATTGTGCTATTTTACTTTTTCCGCCCAGTTTGGCTGGGTTCATTCAGAGTCAAGTGACCATTATTGGCTACTCACCGTCTGTATTCCAACTTCATCCACACCAGACCTCAATGACTGAAGTACAGAAGATAACTCTGACTCAAGCTGCTGGATGCGGCTTTTTATTTCCTTGTAATTTGCCTTCCCACCAGGAGGACTTGAGTCTGCCTCTCTATTTATAGGTGTAGCAGCTAGCTGTCTTGTTTCAAAGACATCATTTCCTGAAACATCGACCCCAGCTCCTAGACCAGTTCCACTAGGTGCAATTTCAGCATCTATTAGTATCATTACAAAGACATTAGTTGATCCTCTTGACTAAGGCAGGACACAGCCCATAAAATATTCACGTAGATTACCTTCAAAATTTTCAAATGAGGAACCATTTCTCTTAATAACCCAACTTCTCCACATATCTGGTTTAAGTGCGTTTCTTAAATCATGATTACCAGTTAGAGATCTGTGCTCACCAAGTTTGCTTGGGAAACCACCATGAGGACTGCCGTTTGAGCTTCTTCGGGCAGGTTTAGCGCTTTTGTCAAGGTCAGCTGCTACCTTTAGATATAGTAGAAAAGCAAAATATTTTAAAAATTATTTTGAAAGCGACAAGAAGTCATCTATTATAGGGCAAACAAAGGCGGTAAGGAAAACACCTGCAGTCAGCAAGAGCTTCATCTTTTCTGTATTATAACTCAACTGATAAGTTAACATACATCATAGATAACACATTAAAAGTATGTGCTCCGTATAATGGGATTACAAAACATTCAGTTATCCCAGAGCTCGTGAATCTACAGATAATTAGTATTGACATATGACATATTGATTCACATGATTCATAGAATCATAAAAGGCATCATAAGGGAGTAAAAGTACTTACTGAATTTATAGTAGATCTACGATGACTTTCGTCCTTATCCTCACTTTGTCCAGATGAAGAAACATTATCTTCTTTGGGTCTGAACCCAAGTCCTAAAATACCATTTCTCTCTTTCTCCAGTCGATTCAATATACCCTCAATACCAGACTGCTCAGCAATTTCTCTGCCAGACAGAAAACAAACCTTATACTAGCAGTTCAAGAGTCATATCTAATGCACGCATTAAATAATAGCAACTAGGCGAAGGAAAAGAATGGCATCGTAGAATCTTGTAACAAATCTTATAATAGCAACAAGGCTCTCTTGCTCCTCTTACGTCCAAGAAATTAAATGAATAACATCATAACCGGCTTTGGGGTCCTTAAACCACTCCCAATAGCTCGGGCGGCAAACATTTATGGTTATGCAACAGTACTGCTAATGAAAAATGTGCATCAAAACAGAAGTCTTACACTGATCTATCAGGCGATACAGCTGTTTGAGAATAGGTAACAGGACGAAAAACTCGGCCAGAACCCCAAATTTCGGCGCCTTCAATTTTATTGCTCTCCTGTTTAACATCACATTCATTCTTTATCAACAAATTCTCATGTTTGACATGAACTTCTCCGGATACTTCTTCGGCCTCTTCACCCAAATCCCACCCAAATGCAAGCCAACCTCCTTTCTTGATGATGGCATCGACTAAATCCATCCTCCCTGCATCAATCAACTGTTTCTTGGTTGGAAACGCCGTTGGGTTCTTGGAATTCTTCATGAACTCCAAAATCTCCGCCTCGAGAGAGAAATCTCCCTCGCAATCCCAGTCTTTGCACCTCCTCAAGAACCCAGAGTAACCCCAATACAAACCCTTATGGCAGTTCCCCTTCTTGAAAGAATCCGAACACCCCAGCAGCGACCCAGTCTCCTTCACAAGATTCAAAGTCGCGAACTGCATCGCCCTCCTCCGTCCCCTCGAATCAACGACAAAGAAAATGGAGGGAAAGTGCAGAGAGTTCAAACCAGCGAAGGATTTGTGGGGGAGAAGCAAGTAAGCAGAAGCAGTAAGGGAATGCATGGTTCAGGCATTTCGCCGAACAGTTTACCGGCAGAAGGCCAAGAATGAAGGTGACACAAAGCGGGAGAGAAGAAATGGGTAAAGAGAGGAAATGAATGCACCGAACAAAACCCACTGAAAAGCGCGGGACTACTCAGTCTTCGCTTTCAACACTGTCGCTGGATTCCTTAGCTCATTTCCTTTTATATTGTTTGCTGTCAGCGTGCTCCGTCAGACACTGGACGGGGAAAGCCAAGCCTGAAACCTGAATACCAAATAGCAGGGGAAGAAAAGTTTTAAAAAAATCATTGAATTTACTGTTTAGGGCCGTGTTTGGATAATGCAGACAGTTAATGTGTAGTTCCTCACCGCCCTTTCCTGATTTTGACTTCTTCCCGCGTAACGTGCTCGACTGCTCGTCCTGAGAAAACACGTGACTTCCCGAGCTTCCCTGTGGTGTGCCGATAAATATCAATCAATTATAATACAATTATATTTTTAAAAAAAATTATTAGTTTATTCTTTTTAACTTTTTTTTGACTATTTATAACTTACTACCTCGTATCCTAATTATAAAATTTCTTTTATAAACTGTAAATAAGATCTTATAATTATGATCAAATATAGTATTATTCATATACTTCAATTTTTATTATGAGAGTTAGTTGACCAATCTAAATAGATTAAAAAAATAATTAAATTAGTTATTTGTAATAAATATATATTGTGTTTTTTAAAATATTTTTATTAATTAAGTGTATTGGTTAAAATTATTATTATTACAATGACTACTTTAAAAAAATAAATAAACATAAAAAAAAAATGAATTCAAATTTTATATTTATGATCAAAATAAAAGTAAAGTAAATGTGATAATAGTATGCTAGCATTGTTGATGTATTAAGGGATAATAATGTAACTCTCATTAATCCACGACTTTAGATTCGTTTCTAAGATCCTGTGCTCGTGGAAATGTCAGCTATTAAATCTGAATTTCAAACACAGAATCTTCGGGACATCATAGTGGATGTACCTATTTTATATTTAATTTCAAATTTCAATTTTAGATTCACTGATCCTGAAATCATAAGTAATTTCGACTGTTTCTCCAATTTAAAAAATATACTTCTCTAGTTTTATCTATAGAATAAAAATAGAAAAAATATTTTAGTCTTATTTATAAGATAAAGAGAGAAACTTTTGATATAAATACATAATTTTACATTTTATTTATTATTGTGTTGATTTTATTTTCATGAGGTATAATATATATTAAATATGGATAAAATTAAAAATTTATTAAATTCTAAATGAGAGTTAATGAAATTTCAGATTTTTCTTTATCTATATGAAACATGTTGAAGGTGACTTATAAATAGAACTAAAGAACTATTGAATACTAGTAATATTACCTAGAAAAATATACTAAATACTTGCACTAATTTGAGTAGATTAAAGAAATTTGTTAAACTAGTTATTTATAATAAATGGGTGTTATATTTTCTAAATTTTTTTTATTAAATATGTGTATTGGTTAAAACTACTATTTGAAGAAATATTTGACATGTATACCTATTATAAAGATTACTATGAATAATACTCCTTGTCTTAAATTTTTGTAAATAGATTAAATTCACTCTAATTAATTCTTGCACATGAATTTAATAATACAAAATTATGTCTAAATCATTTTTAATTTGCATTGCAAATGTTATCTCTATTTTTTAATATAAGACCTGATTAACTAGTATTACGAGTTTAAGAAAACTAAAAAAATTACTTTAAAGTACTTATATTTAATTTTTTCTTAAATTAATTTGCCCAACTTATAAAATGATATATGATATAACTTTACACATGATTATTTTAAAAAGATTATATAACATATGCTATAATTAAGTAATTTTTAATTTTTTTAATCTTCTCTCTCTAAATTATTTAATTAGATCTTATAACCCTTGGTAACACTGAGAAAGAGAACGGTTTGTGAGGAGAGAAGCCGTAGAAGAGGGAAGAGACAAACTGTTGGGACGTTATCGTCATATCGGATGTAAATCAACCAGACCGTTATTAAATACTTGGATTAATCAAATCATATAGATTAAAATCCTAATTAGTTAAAAATAATAATTGTACAATACATGTAATTTTCTTTTCTAAATATACCCATTTTTACGAAGGTTGTATATTCGTATGAGAAAAAAAGAAATGAGAGATAACGAGTGAGAAAAAAAATCTTACATCTAATTCTTAATATAAGATCTAATAAACTAATTTGAAAGATTAGGAAAGTGAATATTATATTAAGGAGGTATTATTAATTAGAAGTGAAAATAAAAAAGTTTATTAAATTTACACATATCACAAAAGCCATTTATAGTAACTAAAATTTTAAATAGTTAAAATTATAAGAACAGAGATCCATGAAGTTAAATAAAAATTACTCCTTCAGTCTATATCCTTAATATAGGAGTTAATTATAAAATTAATGTTAATCATATATATAAGATATATTTCATATATGTATTAATTTTTTTCAAATTAATCCTTTGAATATTTGCCCAATAAAAATCAAATAAGAGAGAAAGAAAGAAAATTAAAGAAGGTGCTCAAAATGTTTTTTAAAAAAATATCATATATTAATTAATTTAATTAATATTTTGATCTATTTAAATTAATTAATTATGTTTATATTAATTACATAAATGAGTAATTTTTTCCTAAAAAAAGGTATGGATAATTCTGCTAAAAATGTACGGATATCTGTGTGATGAAAGCTAAAAAGTAAACAACACAATTTTATAGTCAATTATTATTAATTTTTTTGACCAGCGTTTCATGGTCAAAAGGGCAAACATTGCAGTGTTCTTTTTATTTTATTTTTATTTTAATTCTAAATATAAGACTCTAATTTTTTATATTTATTTTCTGTTTTTTAAATAACTCTTATAATAATAGTAATTTTAATCAATATATTTTGTTGACAAGGATATTTTAAGAAAGATAATATCTATTTATTACAAATAATTAATTTAACTAGTTTTCTTAATCTAGTCAGCTATGTCTTATATTAAGGATACGAGGTAGTATATTCAAAATTTACCGCACGTGTGTATGCTTTTCAGCAAATTTTCGAAATTTTTAAAAGTGCATAGTTAAAACATCAACAGAATATCGGCAGTACCTCTTTTTTTTTTGGGGTCAATGATCCTAAAATGCCATCCCCCTGTCATAATATATTTGGGCCTTTACCAGACCCAGGCCTTTTCTATTTCTGCTGTCTTATGTTTGGGTTGTTGTTTCTCTCATGTTTATACTTGGGTTTCCTTTGTGTTTCTGTTGTTCCTAAATCAGACGATGGGCTTTCAAGTTCCTTGTTAACTTGGCAGGCCCATTATGTTATATGAACTATTGTTGAGCTTAATGAAATTGTCTCTCCAATTGGAATTGAATCTAGTAAAAAATAATAATAATAATAATAATAATTTCTTACAATATAGTGAATCAATATTCGAATTCCTACTGAAAGAGATGTCTATATTTAGTACCGAACAACCAATACTTTATAGCTCTTTCTCTGTCCAAACATTTTATCAAATACTTTGTGCCCTTTTGATAAACAAAATCCCAGAATAAGTTCTATAATAAGCATGTTTTTTCTGAAACAACATACAAGCATGTGAATCAAGTTCAACAAAACTCACAAAGTATCAAGTACAATAACGACAGGCCTTATCAAGATAATTAAGTGAAATGACTAATTGCTAACTCTTTAAAAGCTTTGAAAGGAGAAGAATTAAAGGAAGAAGAAGCAATCATCTCAATTATATGTTTATGGAGACGCTATATCTGACAAGGAAAGTGCAAGTACCTCACCAAACAAGTCCTATACATAAATCTATGCTATTTCTTATTCTATTGCTTCTTAAAAGCAAACCATTACAGCAGCAACCGAATTTGCAATACCTAACGGATGGGAAATTCTCCATGAGCACAAAATTACTATTCCATTGAAAGTAACATTACTGTTAGAGTGTCATTGGGCTTTAGATAAATTCATTTATTCCCCACATTGGTTACATAGAAAGCTCAAAGATGATATACAGTGAAGTCTATGAAACGAACAAGTATTGACATCTTTGTCTGATAACATCTCCATTATGCTGCTTCTCCTGAGTTATTTTCAGCTATTCTAGTTAAGCAAAGCTGTCACAGAGGTCAATTTTTATGGCGTTGCAGCCATATCTATGATGTGGCTAGCTCTTCAATTCACCTTTTCTAATCCTCTACGGGCGTAAAGATCACCAAAGTGAATTCTGCTTCTTTCAATATTTTTCCCCATACACAGCTTGATTTGAACCCAAAACATTATATTCCTCCAGTCCTTAGTATATAGCCTAATTGTTGAGTTGATTTTGATCCTAAATATAAAACATATTTATTATATTTATCAATTTTTCTTAAATTACCCTTATGAATTCTCCCTCAACCATAATTAAGTATAAGAGGGAAAGAGGATATTAAGAAAGATGATTATAGTGTTTTAGGAAAAACACGTCATATTTCTTATAATTAACTAATTTACTTGACTTTTCAATCTAATCAAATTAGTTAAACATATCTTACATTAAGGATCGAAGGAGTATTTAAGATACCCAATCATCTACCAAGTGTGTCAAGCTTTGTTGGTAGGTAATAGGCATCTACTCCTCCGATCCTTAATATAGGACCCAATTATTGAGTTGGTTTTACTCTTAAATATAAAATCCATTTCTCATATTTATCAATTTTTTCTAAATTACCCTTATGGATACTCCTTCAACTATAATCAAGTAGAAGAGGGAGAGAGGGTATTAAGAAAGATAATTATGGTGTTTTAAGAAAAAACGTGTCACATTTCTTATAATCAACTAATTTACCTAACTTTCTTAATCTAATCAAATTAGTTAAATGGGTCTTATATTAAGAACTGAAGGAGTATTATACATTTTGTGCGTCTTCTTATACTTACAACTATATCGTGTACTAAATGTGTCATTGTTAGTAGGGGTGTTCATGAAGCCCAGTTGCCCGTAATGCCCGCCCAAGCCTGCAAAAAAATACCCAGCCCGCCCTTAAAAAAATGGCCCAAAAGAACTATTAGACATGTTCGGGCTGGGCAAATTGTTGGGCAGGGCTGGGCATCGAACACGGTATGCTGCCTTGTCCATTTGGCACAGCCCGCAAAAATATATATAATTTTATTTATATGTTTTATTTGTCTCATATTTATTTCCTGAATCAAACATACTCTTGCATCAATATTCAACATTCATTATACTTATTTATTTTTGAATGATTTTAAAAGCTAGAAACTAGAAAAACAATTAAGTTTAATAAAATATACAAACAACATTTTTTTTGTCATAGTCCACTTCTCCTAGCTACTATAAAAATTAGTTTTATAGTATATTAATTAGTAATAACAAAATTAAAGCCAAGTTGCCATTTTAATATAAAGTTACATTAGATTATTTAGAGGGATACAAATAATTAGTTAATTAATATAATATATTGACTTGTTGGGTATGGAAGACCGCCCTGCCCAACCCCTGTTTGCCCAACCTGAACTTAATAAGGCTTTTCATGGGGCAGGGCTGGGCAACGAGCTTCATTTTTCAGCCTATTCATTTTTCAGGCTAGGCATCGGGCAAGGATCCCGCCCTGCCCAACCCTGCCCACGTGCAGCCCTAATTGTTAGTATATATGCGGTTACTATTATCCCATAGATAAAGGATACAAGTTTTTTGCTCTGTAATCTGTGTTTTGACTATTGCTCTTGCTTCATACCTTACATGTTTTGAGCATAAATCATTTTTCGGTTAGTATAATTTTTAATTCCTCAAGTTTGTCCTCATTTTGGTTTTAGTCCTTCAAATTTCAAACAATAGGTTTCGATCTCTCAAAGAGCAAAATGATCCAAAATTTTATTAAATTATAAGGACTAATATTTTAAATAAAAAAAACTTGAGAGACCAAAACGTATAGTTTAAAACTTGAAGAACCAAAACCAAAATAATAATAAATTTGAAGGATCAAAGTTTGTATTAACTCATCATTTTTTTTATAAGTTTTGGAGTTCAAAAGCTCACCCATTATTATAAAAAACACAATATCGTTAATATTGCTTTTATGTATACACTTCAGGAGAGCATTGAAGGTGTTCATTTCTTCGTGCAGATCTAAAACGACATGCGTTGGCAAACACACACACACGTACATACATACATACATACATACATACATACATACATACATACATACATACATACATACATATATATATATATATATATATATATATAATGTTGTGAAATTTGAAACATCGTAATAAAACTACGATATCTAAACCATCTATTTTCAAATTTTGATAAGCAAGGAATCTATGAATATCTATCTTTCAGAAGGGGAAAAGAAGGAAAGAGGGAAGGCTCATTTTTCTAGTTTATTTTTAAATAACAAATATTTTATTTTTAAGAAAAATTCGTCTTCTTAAAGATGAAGCCCACCACGGTACTTAAGGATCGGCCCAATTTTGAGACAAGCTTTTGAGTTAACCTATGGGCTTGTGTCTCGCAAACATATATTCATGGGCTTGAAAATACCATCCCATGGCAGAGCCCAAATTTTGAAATACCTGAGAGGAGAAAGAGACATAATATTGGCTTCATTTAAATCAAGGCTGTTCACGGGACGGATCGAGAACAGGACAGACCTGTACTGGTTCTGTCCTGATAAACAGTAACGGGATAGAAAAATTATCCCGCATCTCGTCCAGTCAGGTCTCGATGTTGTCCTAATCCCGGTCGAGACGGGATGGGACCGAGACGTCCCGATATTTTTTTTTTAATGTTTTTTGAGTTGTTAGGCCTATTATAATAAAATCTATTTTTTCCCTTATTGTAGGTTTTAGGCTTAGGCCTTGTAAAAATATCTTTTTGTTTTCATTTTTATTTCTTTGGGCACTCTCAAACAAAAGACCAGAATATTATATAAAATAGTCATTAAAAGTTCTAAACAAAAGCTTTTAACACAATAAAAGCTTGCTGAAAATTCCAATCATCAATAGTCTTAAGTCATCAACAAATATAAAGCTCTCAATAAATGGATCTGTAATTCCATATAATAGTCTCAAATCTTAAAAAATATATTTAAAAAACAATGTTATATAAATATGATAAAATTAAAAAAAAAATAAAAGGGACTGGGACGGGACGATCCCGTCCTATGTCCCACCCCGTCCCAGTCCTTTTATTGTCCCGTTCTGGTTTGTCCTATTTTGAAAAATTTTCGGACAGATCCGTCCCATCCCCATAAGGTCGAGACCGGAACGGGCCGGCCTTAAATACCCTTAATTTAAATATTAGTTTAATTCATGAACACATAAAATAAAAATCTTATCCCGGTCATTTTAAGAAGACTGTTAATAGGATATTACTATCTAATGGCCGGCTAGTCAAGTTGGAAGATTATAGTCCATTCACACAGCCCATCTGTTTTCACATGATTTAAAAGCGACCAAATTAAATGAAGCCAGGTTTTTCAAGTTCGAAAAAAAAGAGAAGCGCGTTGTTTCTTTTTTGTTTTATTAAATTGCTCAAAATCCCCCATTGAAATATTTATTGCCCAGAGGCACCAAAAATTTATTTAAAGACCATACGCAACTCATTTTTAATAGGTGCAACTCTATTTCAAGTCTTCAACTATATGCAATTTTACTTTCGGTCCTAAATATAAAAACTAGTTGACTAATTTGAATAGATTAAGGAAAGAAGTTAAGTTAATTATTTGTAATAAATAAGTGTTGTCTTTTCTAAAATATCCTTGTTAATTAAGTGTATTGACTAAAACCGAAGTTCAAAAAACCGGATCGGACCGGACCGGCCGGTTCAGACCGAAAACCGGTAAACCGGTTCTTGGTCCGGTCTGGTTTAGCTTATGAACCGGTCTTGCAATCAACTGGGAAGAATCGGGATGGATCGGAAAAAATCGGTAAAAATCGGGAAAATCGTTGGGTTGGATGGGTCGCCGGTTCCTTTTTTTTATCACTTCTTTTCCACTCTCACCATTCGCCAGAGAAGCCATGAAACGTCTGATGTTGGTCGAAGAAGCTGTAAATACTAATACTGGACACTGCTGAGATACATGGTAAGAGCAGAGAAAATCATGGGGAGAGACTCAGAAATATGTTTGGAAGTCTGCTGCGTGCGTGCTTCTTTGATTCTACTCGTGGGAGACTAGAAGGTGAAGAGGAAGCCGGAAGATAATGGAGGGGAATGAGATGTGTATAAAGAAAGAAAAATGACACCGGAAGAGCATGAGAGAGGCAAAAAGCAATTGAGAAAGAGGAGCAAAGATGAGTGTTTTCAAGAAGCAAGTCTGCCGTGTCCATTGTTGAAGGAGAAGAGAGAGAAGGAAAGAAAAAGCTGACTTGTTATGACTTATGCATGTTATGGTGGGAAATGACAGTAGTATCACGTGGGAAAGAGAAGGAAGGGATAAAATAAATAAAAAAAGGATTCTAATAGGTAAAAAGAAAAGATAAAATAGAATAAAAAATGAAAAAAAGAAAAGATTTCATTTATTTTTATTCATTTTAATTAAATTATACTATTTTAATAATTATCGGTCTGATCCCGGTTAGACCTGATCTAACCCACCAACCCTTAAACCACTACATTAACCGATTTAGTGTCCGGTCTGGTTTTTTGTTCCTTGACTAAAACTACTATTATTAGAAGGATTATCTTTAAAAAAATACATAAATATGAGAAACAAATTGGATTGAGGTCTTATATTTAGAACTAAAATAAAAATCAAACGAGATTTTATATTAAGCACCGGAGATAGTATATCTTTAATTATGCACAAGCTGCACATAATCAAGGAAATGTTGCACCCAGTGAAAATGTGGTTGGAAGGTTTTGGAAGGAAGTGAGAGGGAGGGAATGAGAAATCGTGTTTGGTTTGGAAAAATGAAGGGGAGGGGAGGGAAAAAATTATCTTTTAGTGCTCCCCTCCTATCCTTTTGCTCTTTTTAAATTTGGGATTTTTTGAAAGGAAGAAAAATATTATGTCTCCCTAATGAAATTATTCATATTAGTTTCACCACAAAAAAAAAAGAAATTATTCATATTAGTTTTTAAATATTTCAAATTTATCTTTTTTAGTAACTTCTTTTTAAAAATCTTATAGCAACTGTTCTTTTTAAATTCCAAGTTAATCCTTTTTAGTAAAAACCCTTTTAAATGATGCTCCTCTGGTCCTAAATATAAGACTCATTTTCTAGTGTAATTTACATTACAAAATGGGTCTTGTATTTAAAACTGGAGGAGCATTTGATAATGATGATATAATATTTTTTTGTCATGATTGTTGTAACATCCTGAGTTTTATCGGGTTTTTAATAGCCTCTTTTAGGTTGATTTTTGAGGATAGATTAGTGATTTAATCTTGATCTTGGTGTTTGGGTTGAATTTGAGGTTTGTTGGAGGAATAGGTGAACGTATCCCTCTCAGGGTATGTTCGCCGCGGCGCACCGGGAGTTTCAGAGGGAGTGTCTTCTCGGGAAGGTTTGGCCGCGGCGAAGTTGTTTAGGTGAGCGAGGCTTCCCTTTCGGGAAGGTTTCGCCGCGCCGAATGTTTTCTGGGCGAGCGAGAGTTTCCTCTCTGGAAGCTTTCGCCGCGGCGAAGATTGGGGTTCGTCGCGGCGAAGTCAGGTTTTCAGGCGAGTAATCCCTCTCGGGATTAGTTCGCCGCGGCGAAAGGTCGCGAATCTATATAGTCGCGGGAGGGTTCAGCGTGCGAAAATAAGAAAAATCTGAAGGAGGAGAGAGGAGCTCTGCTAGGGTTTCGAACTTTTGGCTTGGAGGAGACATTTCTAAGGATCCATTACCTCAAGTAAGTGATTTTAACCTCTAATCTTCTTTCTTTCTTGGAATTTCTGAGGATTTTTGGTGGAACCCTAGGATTTTCTAAGTTGTGATGGAATTGAGGTTTTTGACCGATTGTTTTGAGTTTAATTGATTGCATTGGGTTAGTTTAAGTATTTAATCGGTGTAGTTTCTTTGGATTTAAAGAATCTTGAATTTTTGGAGCTAGGGTTTATGGAATTGGATGATTTGGGATTGAGGATGACAATGTAGAGATTGATTTTGTGTTTTGTGAATTGGGTTATGTTAAGGAGGGTTAAATTGGATGTTTAATCGGTTTAGAATTGTTGTTGGAACCTTAATTGCTCAAATGGGATATTTGGGTGTAGAATTCCATAGTGGGTCCTTGAGGTTGTGAATTTTAATTGATATTTGGAAAGGAATTAAGGTTTTAATGGATTGGTATGACTTTGGAGTGTTGCCTTGATAGTTATACCCTTTGAGTTGGGTAGAGTTTTGATGGGAGATAGGAATTTTGTGTCCCCAAGTGTTGTGTGGACCACATTATTAGTTTGAAAGCTAATATATGATGGTTGTGTGTTTGTGTGCTTGTGTAGACCGATTGTGAGTCTTGGTGGTGCACGGGGCCACATCGTTGGTTTGTTGTTCCTTGCTCAGGCGAGAGGTAACCACTTTCCAATCCTTAGTACTTGCTTCTGTGGTATTGTGAGTAGATTTATGTTTTGTGCTCTAAGTAGTAATTATGTTCAAACTATATGTTGTATATAAAAAGGGAAAACCATCTTGTGGGGTTTTTGATTGATGATGAATGAAATCTTAAAATTTGTGAAGGATATGCCACTGAATGAAGTTACTTATGAGATGCTCAATTACTATTTGATTATGATTTGAGCATGATGCATGATTTGGGAATTGGTGAGAGTTTTTTATAGTTACTACCACGTGGTAAGGCCTCCATTAATGCATGATGGTTGGCTTATACGTCCCCCAGAGTGAGGGATAGGCCTTTTATGGCTCCTTACGTCCCCCATAGTGAGGGATAGGCCGGCTTCGGCTCCTGAAAATCCTCCAAAGTGAGGGATTTGGTTGATGGGATTGCATCATTGCACTTACATGAACTGTTGTGGCTATCGTTTTATATTATTTGTGAACTGCCCCACTTGACACCTCACGAGCACCTATTTAGTAGTACCTAGTATTGGAAAGGTTGGTTACTGAGATTTTGTCTCACCCCGTGGTTTACAATGTTTTCAGGTGAAGTTTCTAGGCGTGCGCCTTCGGGAAGAGACGCAGAGGCTTAAGCTTGGTTAGCTTTAGGCCTCTAGCCTTAGTTTATGTATGAATATGTTGTATATTGCCACAGTTAGGGTCTTTTATGATATTTTGATTGTTGATCTATTGTAAATTGGAGGATACGTTATCTCCTTGTTTTAGTTGGCCGGAGGCCATTGCTATTGTTTTATCGAACTTTGTTATACATGGTGGAAAACTAATTGGATGGGCTGATTTTTTGATGTATGTTTTACCCAGGCCAGAGGCTCGGAGGCCCAGTGGATTATGATTGAATGATTTCAGTTGCATGCAACGTCTTACGGGTTGACCCGAGTTTGAAAGTCAATTCCTAAAAATATGAAATTTTCCTTCTACTATGGTAGCTCATTTTAACAGCTTTCCTTTTCTACTATAGTAGTGGTTTTATGACGAGTTATAATGTTTTTAAGGTTAAGGGTTTTTACAATTGTACTATTTTTCTCGATATAATACAACAAGTATATATTTTTTATGATATGTATATTTGATGATGATAATAATAATATATTTTTTTATGATATGTATATATTTTATAGATGTGAAATATTTTATACATGTGATATAACTTTTTTTATCTTTATAAATTAAAAAATAATAATTTTGATATAAATATAGAAATAAATAATAATAAGTTAAAGACATTTGTCAATTTATAATTAGTTCTCCTCCCTTCTCCTAATGAATTAAACAAAATCTTTCCTCCCTTTCCTCTCCCTTCCATTCAACCAAACAAAGCCTTAAAATCCTTTTAATAAGGAAAAGAAAGCTTTCCAAATTCACACAGCACTAAATATATGTTGCACATGGCTCATTAAAAAATAGTTATAGTCTTTGAATTCCAATTCTTTTAAGGAAAAAAAAATCAAACAAGAATTTTCGAACAATTTTTCCGAAAATATTCATGCTTGCCTTTCTAGAAAAGCTTGGAATGTAGAGACAACAAATTTATGAGGCCAAGGATATGATCAATGTTTTTGTGACTGGACCGGATGGGACAGTCAGGCCGGTCCGACCGTCGACCTGAGATGAGGACGGCCTGGGCTGCACATGAAAACCGTTCTGGAGGTTTAGCCGTTTTGAGTCGGCCTTTGAGCCGGAAATCACTATTAAACCAGAAACTAGAACAGTTTTGAAGTAACCGGATAGCTTAAGTTCTCCTTAAAATATTGGTCACTGTCTGGCCTCACCGGAGTTGAATGGAAGATAAATGATGAAGAAGAAGAAAGGAGAAAGAGGAGAAAGGAACAAACAAGAAAGAGAAAAAAATAAAAAAAAAGTATTAAACCCATTGAGTATTTTTACTGTGTGTCCTATAACTATCTCTTTTTTTTTTGTCAGTACTTGAAGAAGCGTATGGGAACTTGTGAACACTGTTAAAAAATTAAAATAAGTTTTTAATTTTTGTCTTTCTACTATTATTATGATATTATTATATTTATAAATAGCTTATTTTGACATTTAAATATATTGGAAATACTAAATTTTTTAAATATTATCTCATTTTTGGTTTTACATGTATTATAAAATAATTGATTTTAAATAATTTTATTTTCAAAATATATTTACTTTTAAATTATGTAACAATTTGATATGTCTTTTATATTTATATCATTATGTATGGATAAAATTTTTTTTATTTAATTATTATGTTACCGGTTTGACCACTGATCCAAATGAATGAACCATCACCCGTTAATCTTTCTGGTTCAACGTCCGGTCCGGTTTTTAAAACATTAGATATGATAATGAGTGGGAAATGAGTGACAAGACCCGCATTTACTCACATTAAAATATTAGGGGGACAATATTTATCCAAAGGAAGCATGATGATCATTTGAAGATATAAAGTAGATAATATTCAGTGTCCTTACCCATAAGTGATGTGCAACATTAATTATTTGGTGAACATTAATTAAAGTAAATATAGAATTAATGACAGCTCAAGTCAAGGGATCGTCCACTTTGATACGAAATCGTCTAATTTATATCGGGAGGTCATTTTCATCTTTAAATTAATTTGGTCTCAATTGTATTAATATAACAACTTGACTGAACCACAACATTAAAAGGGAAAATAAAAAAAACCTTTAAAATATAAGAAATTCCAGATTTGGTCCTGAAATTTTGAAAATGACATAAAGGGTCAATGACCCAATCTGTCATTTGCAAAATCAAGAAGAATTGACAATTTTACCTTCATTTGTATTCACTACAATGATTTAATGAATTACTATAAGGGTTTAGGCGTTATATAGATTTGTGTAAAAAATAACTACTCACTTTTTCGTAGTCAGGTGTCTTGTAGTTAATAACAAATGAAGGCAAAGTTGTCAATTCTTCTTGATTTTGTAAATGACAGATTGGGTCATTGACCCTTTGTGTTATTTTCAAAATTTCAGGACCCAATCTGAAATTTTCTATATTCCAAGAGTTTTTTCTGGAATTTTCTCATATTAAAACCATGTTGATACATAATTTATTTGTATGCGCACTGTGCACTCTTTCAAGTCAATTGGAAAGTAGTAAAGTAGTATTTTTTTAAAAAATATATTTTTATTGTCTCTCATCGTCCTCTTGTATTCAAAACTCTCTCTTCTAATTAAGAGGGACAAAATTAAAGAATGTTATTAATTATCCTGATAACTTTTTATATTTTGGACCGCAATTTCTTTCCAAAAGACTTCATGCACATTATGGATTAGTTTGAAAGTTTATTGATTAAAAGGATACCAATTTTAATGATGATATTTTTAGCGTATGAAATTCTGTAAATTACCCGGTATTCTTGGTAAAAGGGAAAAGAGTCACAATTAGATATAGTTGTCATCCAAAAAATAAACTTGTGTCCAATGTTAAATCAGCCAGCATTATCTTCACGAGTAACTAATCAACAGTTTTAAAATTGATGTGTGATCCATGAGGGCGCAAATTATGAAATCAAATGGGCCAAATTGTGATATGATGGTGATGTGTGAACGGTATATGTTGGGGTGGAAAAAGCAAATTAAAA
Organism: Neltuma alba; assembly: GCF_004799145.2. NCBI lineage: Eukaryota > Viridiplantae > Streptophyta > Magnoliopsida > Fabales > Fabaceae > Neltuma > Neltuma alba. The sequence continues at coordinate 27,101 of NW_021634317.1, read as the reverse complement.
TTGAATTCAAAATTCATGTAATGCCATGAGAAATTAAAGGATTTTAATTTTACGTCCACTAGCTTTCTTTGTTTGATACTTACGTCTCTGTCTTTTTGTGGCTTCCCTTCGCTTTCTCCATTGATGAATATTGCTGTTTGATTTGCTCCTGTTTCACTGAAAGGCCAGAGGGCCAGCCGCCATCCTTATCACTATCAATGAGCAACGCGTTTGATTGTCCCCTGTTTTTCTAATTATTCTTTGAAAGTTGTAGTTTTATGTATTAAATTGATTTTTTTAACTAATGCTTTAAATAATATGTTGGGCAAAAGATCGCATATTAGTGATAAATTATTTTGTTCAGGAATTAATTGAAAAAGTTTCACAGAATAAGTCAATTTCTTTTTAGCTAATTAAGTGCACTTAATCTTATAGCTAGCATCACCTTATCAAAAGTATACATTTCTTTATGATTTAGGTAATGCTTTAACGTAACAAATATGCCTAACACTGATCTAGAGAGAGTGTTGATTCTTTGTCCCGACTAATTAAGGAGACAAACAAAGCAAGGTATTAGGAATGATTTAATTAAGTCTCTTTTTTTAATCAAACAATAAAAATTGCTTAACCATATAATAACAACAAATTAAATTAAGGATGACTGGGGGCGCAGCTATAGATGAATAGATTCAAAATCTTTTAATGGTAGGGCTAGGAGAGGTGGATATAATTTATTTGGTAACAAATAATTATCAAAATAGATCAATTAATTAATTAATTAAGTATTTGTAGATTAGAGCTAATGATATGCAGTCCTTGCGACTTGAATCGAGTCACCCACACCAGTGAGTTTTATCACTCAAACGTATCGCTCTACTCCCTCCGTTCCTTATTATAAGAGACGAATAACCGAATTACGTTGATCAAAAAAATAGTTAAAATTAGTTAAGAACAATTAATGCGTAAAAAGTATAATTTTTTTCCCAAAAATGCCCTTATTAATAAAGAGAAAGAGCATGAGAGAGAACAATAGTAAATTCTTAAAAGATAGAGAAGTGCGAAGGAGAGAGAGTGTGAGTTGGAGACAATAAATATGGGTAAAATAGGAAATCAACACAAAAAATTAGAGACAACTTTTAAGTGTCTCTTATATTTAGAAACATGCTATAAACATCAAATGTCTCTTATAATAAAAAACGGAGGGAGTAATGTTTATGAGTTACAGTAAATTTTTTTTCAATTCATTCTTGTCAAATTTTTGTAGTTACAAATCATTGTCACTCCTCTCTCTTGCTCTTTTCTTTTCCCAGCAATAATTAGATATAAATAAATGCCCAGGACCCAAAAAATCCCCCAACAAGTGGCTAGGATCAGAGCAGTGGTACGGATATGTATTAATTGCATATGACCCGTGTTTTGAATTTATGCGAATTCCACAACGTGGGAAGGGGAAAATGCTGGAAAAGTCCTCACAACCAATAGCCAATTCCCACCTGCGAAAATGACCCATTATGAACCAAATTCATCATCTCCGCAATCATTGACAAGAAGCAAAATATTAATATAAGATCTAATTATTAAGTTAACTAGCAATATACCCGTGTGATGTACAGTTACCATGAACAACATAATTAAATATGATTCTAATGAGTCACCAAAACAGCAATAAAAAACATAATTGCGTACCCAAATAGAAACTAAATAACTTAATCATTCTTCAAACAGCTACGCTTAGTTCTGTACATTTCTAAAAACTTCTCTAAACACAACATTGGTAGTTGTATTCTTTTTCTTTTTCTCATTGTCATGCACAAGTATAAGATATTAATATAAGATAGATTTTAATTCTAAATATAAGATATATTTTTTATATTTATTTTTTAAAAAAATTATCCCTCTGGATACTCCCTCGACTATAATCAAGTAAGTGAAGGAGGAAGGATATTGAGAAAAATGATTATAGTGTTTTAAAAAAACATGTCATATTTTTTATAATTAACTAATTTACTTAACTTTCTTAATCTAATCAAATTAGTTAAATAGGTCTTATATTAAGAATCAGATGAGTAATTTATTGTAGAGAAATATAATTTTAAAACAGATTTTTAGTTTGTTCACCTTTTTGCGTCAATTGTGTTTGCAGATCAGCTTCAAAATGTAATTAGCCAAAAATTAAACATCAAGCTTCGTGTCAACTACTGTGTTAATGACGACTCCTGGCAAACAGCTCCCTTAACCTTCACTGTTGGATTGAAAATTTGACCAAGCCCAACGAAAGCTTCCTGAATTTATGATTTTTTTGGGCCAAAAGTGAATTTATGATGAAATCCACGTAAAAAGAAAGCTGTTACATGCATTTCAGTATTATTGTAATTTAATCTCCTGGCAGAAAATGACAATAAACTGAATGGGTTATTAAAAATATATATTTGCACAGTTGATGTCCCGATTCCCTGATGTGATAACTCTCAAAATAGTGTACGTTAGTCAAACTTAATCATGAAGGTGGTGGGGTTCTGATGGTCAATTTAACAGGAGTGTTTAGATAGAAACCAAACCATAGTTCCAGAAATGTTTTTACAGACTGCGAAGTAAATATGTTGAGGAGGTTATCTCGTTTTGCAGAAAAGTGCTTCTGAAACCATAGTTTTGAGAATACCAAACACCCCCCAAATATAGCATGAAATTATAAAAGAGAGCAAGTTTCAGAAATTAAGGCGGTTGTTATCAATAAAAAATTGTAAAAACAAAGAAATATTTTCCAGAAGGAAAAATAATTAACTTTATATACTATCTTCGATCTTAAATATAAAAACTAATTAACTAATTTAAATAGATTAAGAAAATAAGTTAAGTTAATTATTTGTAATAAATAGATATTGTCTTTCCTAAAATATCTTTACTAATCAAGTTTATTGGCTAAAACTACTATTATTAGAAGGATTATCTTAAAAAAATAGATAAATATGAGAGAAAAAGTGAATTGAAATATTATATTTAGGACCCAAATAAAAATTAAATGAGATTTTTAGAGATGATTGAGAGGATTGAAGAGGAAGTGGCTTAACTGTTAATGATGTAGGAATGATGAATGGACAAATGTTTGGAAATACGTTTGGAGCTGAAGTCACCATAGCTTTTTACCAAAATATAGACGTGTTTTATTTCATGATCACACACGTTATTTTGCTTTTAACTTCATAATAAACATTGAAACGTGACTCCTTCCACTCCATCGATCTTCTAACTTCAATCATTATTATTAGCTTCGGAATTAGAAACTCATCTCCATAATTTCCTCTCGTTACTTATTTCTACACGTAATATATTGGTTCAATCCAGCTATTAAAAATACTACCTCTAATATTAAATATAAAAGCTAATTAGAAAATTAAATTCAGTCTTAAATATAATATTTCAATCCATTTTGTCTCTTTTTTTTAAAATAATTGTAAAAGATTCTCACCAATAGGTGTTTCAATGGACATGGTTAAAGAGAATAATTCAGAGAGATCAATACATATTTGTGACAGGTCATTAAATCAATCAAGACAGTAGTGATCTGGTTTTTATATTAAAGACTGAAAATAGTAATTTTTTTTTCACACATGAACAATAATGTATAATGAAGATGAATATATTGAGAGAGAGGATAGAGGGAGGCTACATATGGATGGGTATGTACGACCTCCGGTCCTAATTATAAGAACCAGTTGATTAATTTGAGGAGATTAAGAAAGTAAGTTGAGTTAGTTATTTCTTTTAAATAGGTGTTGTTTTTTCTAAAATATCTTTACTAATCAAGTGTATTGACTAGAATTATTATTGTCAGAAAAGTTACTTTAAAAAAAAATATAAATATGAGAAACAAAGTGGATTGAGATCTTATATTTAGGATCAAAATAAAAATTAAATATAATATTATATTAAGTACCAGAGGTAGTATATCATAGTTTTGCAACGAAGCAATGATATGTGAATGATTCATGACGTATACATGAAGAGTGACCACCGTTCCACTGAACATGGCAAGCACAGCACGCAGCCACCGCTCCACATATCATAATTCATACTCCTAAGTCGTGATTGACCCATTTGATTTGCTCATGAACATATCATAATTCATCATGTATGTCAAAGTTATAATTTTTCTTAAATTATTCCTATTAATCAAATTTCACTGCAAATTATTAAAGGAAATTTTTTTAGAGAAACTCACATATTTTTCATAAATAACAAAATTAATTGATATCATTAATTTTTATAAATTAGTTTTTAGCGTCTACGTTTAGACCAGAGAAAGTAAATGACAAGTTTTATTACAAGAAATAATAACTTCTCATTTGTCATTGAGATTTTTTTTTTTTGTAATTGTTTTATAATTGAGACCTCATAACAATTTTCTATGTATATATAGTACTTGTCATGTAGATAGAATAAAAGGAAGAATAACAATATAATTAATTACGTGAATAAAGAATACATGACTTGTAATTGAAGATAAAAAAGAATAAAAACATTGCATGTCCCAATTTATGTATTAAAAATACGTTGCTTTTTAACCAAACGGAATAATATGAATAATTATATGAATGACAAATCATCGTAGACAAATAAATAATTTCACCTAAAAGTAGAGGAGTGAGAAGGGATTTTAAACCCTGTTGTCACTATGCCTCTGTACGTATAAATCATTGTCGCGACTCATCTTATCCCTGAGCTCCAACCCAGAAGCCTAGAGAAGGGGGTGCTCCCAAATCTTCCATATCTATACGTAGAGAGGGAGAGATCATTAGTTGGAAAAAGGAACAAAGAGATCAGTACGTAAGCAGAGAGAGAAATGTCAGGCTCATCAGCAGATGACAAAGAAACCAAAAGCTCTTCTTCTTCTTCATCATGGTGGCTTCTGTGCTGCAGAAATTGCATTTGCAGTTCAAGTTCTTCAGACAAGCAGGAAGGTGGCCACCAGAAGAAGAAGAAGAAGCAGCCTGGAGGATGGAGGGCCATGCCTTTTATTCTAGGTCCGTGATTAGTTATTGAAGTCTTTAATTAATTTCCTTTACAGATACGTGAGTGTTATACTGAAGAAGAAAAGTAGTGTTTTTATTTCACAGATCATATTAACACGTATGGTTCTTTATATTTTTGGGGAAGTGCAGGGAACGAGACGTTTGAGAGGTTGGCAGTGTTTGGGTTGTTTGCGAACTTTATGGTGTACTTGACGAGAGAGCTTCATATGGATCAAGTCTTTGCTTCCAACATTATGAACCTTTGGTTTGGCCTTACCAACTTTGCTCCTCTCCTCGGTGCCTTCATCTCCGACGCCTATGTTGGTCGCTTCAAGACTATTGCCTATGCTTCTGTTGCTTCTCTTCTGGTACACTCTCTCTCTCTCTCTCTCTCACACACACACACTCACCACATACCACACACAAATATGTGTGTACAGGTAAAAAGATGTGATTTTTTAATTTGTCTGAACTTCCCATCAATTTTAATTTTTTTTTCCATATAACAATCAATTTACATTTCAAATTAAAATTTTCTTATAATATTTTAGGCCAAATGATTTTGAATTTGATTTTTTCAAGGAAAATTTTTATAAGTAAATTACTCGATATGTGTATATATATTTAAAATTAAAAAATTATAGCTATAATAAAAAATAGAAATTATATAATTTAAGGAGAAAAGGATGTCGGTAATCCCCTCTCTAAAAGATGTTGCCTCTGTACAACTGGTCTGAGAAGCCCATTTAACTTTGTTCATTGTTTGTTACCTTGTGTTCGGATTCTCACCTTAATAATAATCTTCTGTGCAAAGGAAAAATTTTACTTTTTAGTCAATTTGCAATAAAATAGTGTTTGCACTGTTCTCTCCGCTGTGGCAAACTTGAGAAAATTACAGTGCCAAGGGAAGTGCCCTTTGCATCTATGAACATGATGTTTTCAGATAACATTATTGGCCAAGTAAACGGTGTTTTTTTTTCTTTTTTAAAAAAGACCATTTTTTTTGGTGAATAAAATTTTAGGAAAGGGGTTGGGCTCACCCACGATCTAAAGGCAGGGCAACTAACCCTTGACCCCAGCCCTACCCAGCACCGTAGCTTAAACTGAGACGGTATTTTCACCCGTTGTTTATAGGCTAAAGTCTTGGCTTCGAAGATGCCTTCCCTAATGCCGCGACGTGCTCCAGGGTCGAACCCGCTCTCTTAGTGAGCGTGTCCAACCCCTTCACCCGCTGAACCAACGGACGAGGGGTTCAAAAAGACTATTTAACAGCACACTTTGTTGTGGACTGTGAGAAAAGAAGGGTATAATATAAGTAACCTCAATTCAAATTCAAAAATTTTAAGTAAGAAATAAAGTCATAATTGTAAGGGTGAAAAAATGGACAAATTGCAAGTTTCAATATTATAAGAAGATATTTGAATTGTACCCAATATGAGGACAAATTCTCCAGAAATCTATGACATGAATTTCAATTTCACGTGTTCAAGCTACAGTCACGTCACTCCAAAAAATTGCAACCACTCTCTCCTTTGGATTTTTCTTCCATTTTTTTTCTTCATCAGATTTTCCCCCTCTAATTGAAAAATTTGCTAAACAGGGGATGATTATAGTGACTCTAACAGCTTGGTCACCCAACCTGCATCCTCCACCTTGCACTCCTGAGCAACTAGCACAGAACCAGTGTGTGAAAGCTAACAGTACTCATCTTGGTGTTCTGATCCTGGGACTTTGTTTCTTAACCATAGGCTCTGCTGGTATAAGACCTTGCAGTATCCCTTTTGGTGTCGATCAATTTGACCCCACTACTGATGCAGGCAAGAAAGGGATCACTAGCTTCTTCAACTGGTACTACACTACATTCACTGTGGTTTTGCTCATAACCCAGACGGTGGTGGTCTATATTCAAGACTCTGTTAGCTGGAAGATAGGGTTTGGGATACCAACTGTGTGTATGTTCCTCTCAATCATCATGTTCCTCGCTGGGAGGAGGATCTATGTGCATGTTAAACCAGAAGGGAGTATTTTCTCTGGCATTGCTGAGGTCCTAGTTGCTGCTTACAGAAAGCGACATGTGGAGCTTCCAAGTGATGACAAAGTCGATGGGGTTTTCTATGATCCGCCTTTACAGGAAGGTTCCAGCTCTTTGTCAAAACTCCCTTTGACTGATCAATTCAGGTTAGACATCTCTATCATGGACAATTTCTTATTCTATTAGAATTGGGTGTCAAACAGATCAGCAAGAAATCTGATTACGTAGGCCTTACTTTACTGAACAATAATTAGAGTAAGCGCCCAAGAACATTAAATTATTAGAGAGAACTAAGCTAGGAGACTAAAATAACATATATTCTTATACCTTCAGTTATTTTCTTGAAGAAAAGGACTGATGAATAGGAAGCTAGATAGGTCTCAAATCATGATGTTGTAATGACTCACTGGGGTTCTTTATTTATTTATTGTTTTGTTGGATAGGAGCTTAAATAAAGCCTGTCTGATCATGGAGGGTGAGCTGAACCCAGATGGGACCAGAGTGAACCAGTGGAGGCTTACCAGCATGCAGCAAGTAGAAGAAGTGAAATGCCTAGCGAGGACTTTCCCAATCTGGGCTGCTGGGATCCTCAGCTTGACTTCAATGGCACAACAAGGAACATTCACGGTATCACAAGCCTTAAAAATGAACAGACGCCTCGGATCTAAGTTCCAAATCCCGGCAGGTTCAGTTGGGGTCATCTCATTCCTCACCATAGGCCTTTGGGTCCCTTTCTATGATAGGTTCGTCGTACCTTCACTTAGGAAAATCACCAAACACGAAGGGGGCATAACTCTGCTTCAAAGAATCGGAATCGGCATGGTCTTCTCTATCCTCTCCATGATCGTCGCCGGTATGGTCGAGAAAGTGAGAAGGGACTCGGCCAATTCCAATCCAAATCCACTAGGAATCGCCCCCATGTCGGTGATGTGGCTAGCACCACAACTGATTCTGATGGGTATGTGTGAAGCGTTCAATATAATCGGACAAATAGAGTTCTTTAACAGACAATTTCCTGAGCACATGAGGAGCATTGCTAATTCCTTGTTCTCTTGCTCGTTTGCTGGAGCTAGCTACGTGAGCACGATTCTGGTGACCGCAGTTCATCGCACCACAGGAACGCAGACGCATCCAGATTGGCTCACGAATGACATCAATGATGGTAGATTGGACTATTTCTACTACCTTATTGCTGTGATTGCGGCTCTGAACATGGTTTATTTTCTCCTGGTTGCTCGGCAATATCGTTACAAGACAACTGATGTAGATTTTCCTCCCGATGTTGAGCTAGCTTCGCACAAAGGCTAGTGAAAATCTGGATCGCTGTTAATGGTATTAAGATTATGCGTGTATGACAAAATACTGTATTAAATAAATTTAAAGTGATTGCAGTCAGCTATGCGGTCAGAGCAATTCAATTTTGTGGGTCATGCGCAAATTACGAAATAGAAATGCGTAGAATCATCAATATATTTTTTAATACTGTTCCACTCAAGCCACAGTTTAAATGGCTTAGTTTTTGGCTTTAGACTCATTTTACTGTTAAGGGATTTTTGGCTTAATGATAATCTATCGGGCTCTGTGTCATATGGTTCATATAAATGACTGCCTGCAAAGATTATATTTTGAATTTCAAATCCCCCTCATTTCTTATATTTTGAAATTTGAATCTTCCCCATTTACAGATATTGTCAACAATGCCTTGTCCTTTCTATTTCTCCGGCATCACACATGCTCTCTCTCTCTCTTATGGCTCACTTCTCAACCCCTCCCAATCCTCTTTCTCAGCCTCCAACCATTAATTTCTTTTTCAAACCCCCTCACTCAGATTTTCTTTATCGGTCTCTTCTTCTTTAGTTTACATCTTCACTAATGAGGAGCTAAACACTGAAGATGGTGGGGAGATCTGGCAACCATGACAACAGGGGAGAGGCACTGATGAGAATGGTGATGACGCTGGGGAAGCAGAGATCAGGAGATCATGGCTATAGGAAGGTGAGTGACAAAAGTGAGGGCTACACATTGGTCCTTGCCCATTTGCCCTCTCTATTCCATCGCATTCTTCTTTTTCATTTCTCAGTGAGGACGGTAGGGAGATCTAGCAGCCTTGGCGACGATGGACAAGCCATGATCACGATGGCCATGACAGTTGGGAGGTAGAGATGAGAGGGATCGGCGGTGATTCTTTTCAGGCGAGGATGCGACAGTGGAGAGAAACCGCTGAGGATATGATGGATAAAGTCAGCTAGCGGTGCTTTTGTCTTCTTTCTTTGATAATTATTTTTCCTCTTCTTCTTACATCATGTCATTGACCTTCATACCTACTGCACTTTGCCTTCAAGTTCGTTTGAAAAAGGATGGTGGATGTTTCCACTTCATGACATCCCCCCTTCTTTTTCACGAGTATAGAGATTAAAGAGGGCAACGAGTCTATGAGATAATAGCGATTGTACATTTATATTGTAATCCTCTATCCCCATTTTATTTTTCCTCATTTCAGTAATATTTCAGCTATTGTTTGTTCTCACGCTGCCAAAATTTCATCTTTTTTCCAACCAGATTCAGTGTTGTGGCTGCTAACTCACTCTAGGTTCTCCATCCTTGAACACGTTATTAGAAGGATCAAGGGACATAGTAGAGAGAGGGAGATGTATGAAATGTTTGCAGGTGAAGAAGGATCACTATCAAAGAAAGGAAGACAAAATGCTTCTACGCCATGTCAACAATTATGGTCCCACAGACTAGACCTTCATTCGATCCAAGGGCCTTCTTCAATGGACGTGCAAGTGTTGTTATCTTTTCCAAGTCAAGAAGTTTCGTCCAAACCTCAAGAAGTATTTCTCATTCCTCTTCCCTATTTACCTGTTTTTGTTGATTTGGCATTTGAAACAATATACCAAAATTAATTGATGGAGTTTTTCTACATTCTCTGTCCAATTGTAAGGATCTATGCAAAAGGCGAAATTAATTCCCATAGGTGAAAGAAAGACAGAGCACGTAATTTTCCAGAAAAGATGAAATTGAATAACGTGTGTGTGGGGGGACCTTTTAAACATGTTTCTCTTCCACCCTAAAGGGGCATCCTGTTGCAAATGAAAATTAAAAAGTCAAATGTAAACCTTGTCCTTTATACGTTGTGCTATCGAAGTCCGACTATTAATTTCATCTATATCTGTAGAATATTTTTGATACTATTAATTGACCATGTATAGGTCTGCAGAACTTCCCAAGCCAAGAAATGCAAAGGATGCTTCAAAGTCTTTTATTATTTAACATTTGAATGTTTTTTGACTTTTTATGATGCTCAACATAATGTGGTTTGAAATGCTGATTCACATTTAAGATTTAGCGTGATGGTTCATGGAACAAGATGGGATAGGATGTCAAGTAGTAAAAAGGTTCATGGGGATGGATTTTTCAATCAGTTGACATACGACACAGTGGAAGATGTTAGATGTTGTGCAGATTTTTGGACGCGTACTCTGACCTTTGCTTAGAATGTATAATGTGGACCGTGGTGGTTTATCCTATGAACAATTAAATTCTAAACTAATGACTTGCAAGTACTACAGAGCTTCGTATGTAGATAACTTTTGGTAATGCAAAATTGTCCGGCAAAAGTGCGGTGCTTTTGCCTCTAATGAAACCGGTCAAAATTTCTGAAAAAGTTAACTTGACAAGGAAAAGCTATTCATCCTTGATCACAAGGAAAAGTCCAAGAGCTGCAAGTCAAAAGTTTAAAATTACATATGACAAGAGAGTTATTGACTTAACGTTTATTCCCTTAATTCCACTCAATTGCCGGATCAATTTGAAAGTGCGAAACATATCTGTGCTATAAAATATAGACAATGAAAAGATCATTTGCCAAGACATCCCATTATGGCATACAATTATAAGTAAAGCTGATGATTACTTCAGATATGGAAATGAGCTGTTAACTCCTTGCTGCTATGGCCAAGGAGTACTGTGAGAGTATTAATTTGCTCCCTTGATTTGGACACTAACAATGACAATGTTTATGCGCCAAATTTAATGAGTGATATTTTTTCAAAGCTACAACTCACTAATGAGACAATCTATTTCTTTGTTACTAAGACTTTTTTAAGACTATACAACTCGCCAGGGAAAGCTCTGCGACAATGACTTCGAGTAACTCGCTAACATGGCAACATGTATGGTTGCATATACATGAACGTAATTATATGTGATCACATAACATTGTTATTTTTAGTATAATAACAAACCATAATCAGATGCAGGATTTCTGCGCATAAAAAAAAACTTCCATTAACAATAACAATGTTTATGTTCATAAAACTTTAGCGTTTTCATGTTTAACAACAAACATAGAATATATTATTAGTAGTACAAGATTTTCATCTAAAAAAATAGAAGTTAAGATCATGTTGGTTGTTTGTACTTTGTTGTTTGTAAGCATCTGGTCCTTCGGCTATATTATAGCTATTGGCGTTGAAGAAATAAAAGATTAACAGTGACAGTTGCGTAAGAGAAAAGCTGCATGGGTTGATTTTACAGTTAAAAATCACAAGACCATACTTAAAGCTAATGCTGCCATGTCAATTTAAGGACCCTCAACAACTTATTACTAAATAGATAAAAGGATGCTTAGTTATGAAAACACTATGTTGTCCAATGCTTATAGGCAAATGCAAAGACAAAAGAATGCTTAGCTGCCGGGAGTCATGCAATCACGAAATCATTTTTTATGTGGCTGTTTGGCATCAATTATTTTGGGCTTATAAGTAGCTTGTCCTTGTAAGCACTATAAGCCCGATTAACACAATGATGCTGTATGGATGGGCTTTTCTGCAATCGAGTTTTTGTATGAAAAGTTACAATAAACTATAAGCTAAAATTAACCACTTATGACTTATAACTTATGACTTAAAGCTTTTAAAACATGAAGAGAGAAAAAGTTAAGAAATTTATTATCTCCTTTGTTTCTTATTATAAGCTTCAAATAACTAATTTGTAGATAACAAAAAATCAGTTAAAATTAGTTAAAAGTAATAAATAAGTTAGAAATATACTTTTATTTTTTTCATGTTTCACTTTATACTTAAAATATCTTTTATGATTTTTCTAAAGTTTTAAAATTTAATTCACTCATTAAATTTGACTTCTTCATATTAAATTATTTTAATTTCATTGTATTATGTGAAATCATTTTTTTAATCATGTTTCATTATTTATTAAAACTAATACCCATTTTAGTCATTTTACAACCAAACTTCTTTTTACTCAACCATAATCCAAACAACTTTTTATCAATCTCACTTTTACAAACTAGCTTTTCTGAATTTCAATCCAAACACAATTCAACTTATCCAATTTAGCTTTTACCATTGTGTTTATTTTGGAGCATGAAGTCCTTTTCTGAAGCGTAATCTGTGTGTTTGCCTATTGCTCTTGCTTCATACCTCACATGTTTTGAGCATAAATCATTTTTTAGTTAATATAATTTTTAGTCTCTCAAATTTGTCCTTATTTTGGTTTTAGTCCTTCAAGTTTTAAATCATAAGTTTTGATCTCTCAAGGGGCAAAATGATCCAAATTTTTATTAAATTATAAGGACAAATATTTTAAATAAAAAAACTTGAAAAACCAAAACGTATAGTTTGAAACTTAAATAACCAAAACCAAAATGATGATAAATTTGAAGAACCAAAGTTTGTATTAACCCATCATTTTTTTTTATATGTTTTGGGGTTCAAAAGCTCACACATTATAAAAAAAAAAAACAATATCGTTAATATTGCTTTTATGTATACACTTCAGGCGAGCATTGAAGGCGTTCATTTCTTCGTGCAGATCTAAAACGACATGCGTTGGCAAATACCCACACACAGAGATATATATAAATATATATATATATACTCCTCTGATCCTTATTATAAGACCCAATTTGACTTTTTATTTTGTCCTAATTATAAGACCCAATCCATTTTGTCTCTTATATTTATGCATTTTTTTTCAAGATAATCCTTCTAATAATGATAGTTTTAGCCAATATACTTAATTAGTAAAGATATTTTAGGAATGACAACACTTATTTATTATAAATAACCAATTTAACTTACTTCCTTAATCTCCTCAAATAAGTCAATTGGGTCTTATAATTAGGACCAGAGGAGTATAATGTTGTGAAATTTGAAACATCGTAATAAAACTACGATATCTAAACCATCTATTTTCAAATTTTGATAAGCAAGGAATCTATGAATATCAGAAGGGGGGAAAAGAAGGAAAGGGGGAAGGCTCATTTTTCTAGTTTATTTTTAAATAATAAATATTTTATTTTAAAGAAAAATTTGTCTTCTTAAAGACGAAGCCCACCACGGTACTTAAGGATCGGCCCAAAGTTGGAGACAAGCTTTTGAGTTAACCTATGGGCTTGTATCGCCCAAACATATATTCATGGGCTTGAAAATACTCTCCCATGGCATAGCCCAAATTTTGAAAGACCCGAGAGGAGAAAGAGACTTAATATTGGCTTCATTTAAATTAGGGCTGTTCACGGGACGAATCGAGACCGGGATAGGCCTGTACCGGTTCCGTCCTAATAAACAGTAACGGGACAGAAAAATTGTCCCACGTCTCGTCCCGTCAAGTCTCGGTGTTGTCCTAGTCCCAGTTGAGACAGGATGGGATCGGGACATTCCGATATATTGTTTTTTAATGTTTTTTGAGTTGTTGGGCTTGTTATAACAAAATCTTTCTTTTTCTTATTGTAGGTTTTAGGCTTAGGCCTTGTAAAAATATCTTTTTATTTTATTTTTTTATTTCTTTGGGCACCCTTAAGCAAAAGACCAAAATATTATATAAAATAATCATTAAAAGCTCTAAACAAAAGTTGTTAATGACTAGCAGAAGGGGCTACCAACAGGGGTTGGGTCTAGCAGAAGGGGCTAATCCCTCACAACGTGACGAACCAAGATTCGAATACCCGTTAAGAGAGGTGCCCATGTTTAGTGCTCGACAGTACCTCAAATAGGATTGCTTCCAATAGGAGGAGACCTATGTTTTAGCAAAAAAAAATTAAATTAGGGCTATTCACGAGACGAATCTAAACCAGGACAAGCCCGTCTCAGTTCTGTCCTGATAAATAGTAACAGGATAAAAAATTGTCCCGCATCCTGTCCCATCCAGGTCTCGGTCAGGACGGGATGTCTCGATATAATTTTTTTTAAAATTTGTTTTTGAGTTATTGGGCCTGTCACAATAAAATCTGATTCCCCCCCTAATTGTAGGTTTTGGGCTTAGACTTTGTAAAAATATCTTTTTATTTTCTTTTTTTTTTAATTTTTTTGGGTAACCTTAGACAAAAGCCTAAAATATTATATATAATAGTAATTAAAAGCTCTAAACAAAAGCTTTTTACACAATAAAAGCTTGCTGAAAATTCTAATCATCAATAGTTTTAAATCATCAACAAATATAAAAGCTCTCAATAAATAGATTCATAGTTCCATGCAATAGTCTCAAATCTTAAAAAAAAAGATATTATATAAATATGATAAAAAATAAAAGGGACTGAGATGGGATGACCCTGTTTTATGGTTTTATGTCCTGTCTCATCTCAATCTTTTTTTGTCCTGTTTCAAAAAATTTCAGGACGGTTTGTCTCGCGTCTCGTCCCAATAAGATTGGGACCTGGATGAACCAATTGGGACGGGCCGGTTTTGAATACTCATAATTTAAATACTGGTTTAATTCATGAACAAATAGAATAAAAATCTTATCCCGGTCATTTTAAGAAGACTTTTACTAGGATATTACTATCCAATGGCCAGCTAGTCAAGTTGGAAGATTATAGTCCATTCACACAGCCCATCTGTTTTCACATGATTTAAAAGCGACCATATGACATTGACTATTGACTAAAACAAATTGGATGAAGCCAAGTTTTTCAAGTTCAAAAAGAAAGAGGAGCACGTTGTTTCTTTTTGGTTTTATTTCTAATTTATGGGAGATAAATATTGAAAAAATTGCTCAAAATCCCCCATTGAAATATTTATTGCCCAGAGGCACCAAAAATTTATTTAAAGACCATATGCAACTCTATTTCAAGTCTTCAACTATAGACAATACTACATCCGGTCTTAGATATAAAAACTAATTGACTAATTTGAATAGATTAAAAAAAAAGTTAAGTTAGTTATTTGTAATAAATAGGTGTTATCTTTCCTAAAATATCTTTGCTAATTAAGTATATTGATTAAACTACTATTATTAGAAGGATTATCTTAGAAAAAATATATAAATATAAAAGACAAATTGGATTGGAGTCTTATATTTAGGATCAAAATAAAAATCTAACGAGATTTTATATTAAGGATCGGAGGTAGTATATCTTTAATTATGCACAAGCTGCACATAATCAAAGAAATGTTGCGTCCAATGAAGATGTGGTTGGGAGGTTTTGGAAGGAAGTGAGAGGGAGGAGATGAGAAACTGTGTTTGGTTTGAAAAAATGAAGGGGAGGGGAGGGAAAAAATTGTCTTTTAATGCTTCCCTCTTATCCTTCTGCTCCTTTCAAATTTGAGATTTTTTGAAAGAGAGAAAAATATTATGTCTTTTTGATAAAATTATTCATATTAGTTTTTAAATATTTCAAATTTATTCTTTTCCGTAATTTTTTTAAAAAATCTTACAGCCACTGTTCTTTTTAAATTCCAAATTTATCCTTTTTAGTAAAAACTATTTTAAATGATGCTCCTCCGGTCCTAAATATAAGATCCATTTTGTAGTGTAAATGACCCATTTTGTAGTGTAATTTACACTACAAAATGGGTCTTATTTTTAGGACAGGAAAAGCATTTGATAATGATGATATAATATTTTTTTTGTCATGATTGTACCATTTTTTTCAATATAATACAACAAGTATATTTTTTATGATATGTATATTTGATAATAATAATATAATATTTTTTTATGATATGTATATATTTTATAGATATGAAATTTTATATATGTGATATAACTTTTTTTATATTTATAAATTAGAAAATAATAATTTTGATATAAATATAAAAATAAATAATAAAAACAAAAACATATTCATTAATTTATAATTAGTTCTCCTCCCTTCTCCTCATGAATTAAACAAAAACTCTTTCCTCCCTTACTTTCTTCTTTGGCCAAACAATACTCGTAACCTCTTCTCACCTCCATTCATTTTGGCTCCCCTCCTCTCCCTTCCATTAAACCAAACAAAGCCTTATAATCCTTTTAATAAGGAAAAGAAAGCTTTCCAAATTCGCACAGCACTAAATATATGTTGCATATGGCTCAATAAAAAATGGTTATAGTCTCTGAATTCAAATTCTTTTAAGGGCAAAAAATCAAACAAGAATTTTTGGACAATTTTTCGGAAAATATTCATGCTTGCTTTTCTAGAAAAGCTTGGAACGCAGAGACAACAAATTTATGAGGCCAGGGATATGACAATGAATGGGAAATGAGTGACATGGCCAGCATTTACTCACATTAAAATATAAGTGGGACAATGTCTATCCAAAGGAAGCATGCATGATCATTCGAGGATATAAAGTTGATAATAATCAATGTCCTTGCCCATAAGTGATGTGTCACATTAATCATTGTGTGAACATTAATTAAAGTAAATACAGAATTAATGACAGCTCAAGTCAAGGGATCGTCCCCTTTGATACGAAATCGTCTAATTTACATTTGGAGGTCATTTTCATCTTTAAATTAATTTTGTCTTAATTGTATTGATATAGCAACTTGGATTACTGAACCACAACATTAAAACCCCATTGATAGATACTTTTCTGTTCCTGTTTATAAATTACTCAGCATATTTCACATAGATTAAAAAAAATTTTAAACTTTATTAACTCTTATTTAAAATTTAATAACTTTTCAACTTTATTCCTATTTAATATATATTATACCTTATGTAAACAAAATCAACACAATGATGAATGAGGAGTAAAGTTGTATATCTATACAAAAAATTTCTCTCAGTGAACTATAAACATGACCAAAAAAATATCTTTTCTTTTTGTCATATAAATAGGGCCAGATAAGTAACTTATTTATATGTGCACTAAGTCATGAATCTTATTCTCCTGTAAACTCCTAGGATCCAATCATCCAATTCATTTAAATTTGGAGAATGGTAGTTAAGTAATTAAATGTATCCCAAAATGATAAAATTTTTCTATTTTATCCTTCCAGAATGTGATTGGAAAGTAGTAAAGTAGTTTTTGTTAAATATATTTTTATTATCTCTCATCATGCTCTTGTATTCAAAACCCTCTCTTCTAATTAATAGGGACAAAATTAAAAAAATGTCATTAATTATCCTGATAACTTTTTTATATTTTGGACCGCAATTTCTTTCCAAAAGACTTCATGTATTATGGATTAGTTTGAAATTTTATTGATTAGAAAGATACCAATCTTAATGATGATTTTTTTAGTGTATGAAATTCTGTAAATTACCGGTATTCTTGGTAAAAGGGAAAAAAGTCAAAAATCTCTTTTCTAATTAATAGGGACAAAATTAAAAAATGTCATTAATTATCCTGATAACTTTTTATATTTGGACCTCAATTTCTTTCTAAAAGACTTCATGTATTATGGATTAGTTTGAAATTTTATTGATGACAAGGATACCAATTTTAGTGATGATATTTTCAGTGTATCAAATTCTGTAAATTACCGGTATTCTTGGTAAAAGGGAAAAAAGTCAAAATTAGATATAGTTGTAATCCAAAACTAAACTTGTGTCCAGTGTTAAATCAGCCAGCATTATCTTCACGAGTAACTAATCAACAATTTTAAAATTGATGTATGATACATGAGGGCGCAAATTATGAAATCAAATGGGCCAAATTGTGATACGATGATGATGTGTGAACAGAATATGTTGGGGTGGAAAAAGCAAATTAAAATTGGATTCAAAATTCACATAATGCCACGAGAAATGAAAGGATTTTAATTTTACATCCACTAGCTTTCTTTGTTTGATACTTACATCTCTATCTTTTTGTGGCTTCCCTTCGCTTTCTCCATTAATGAATATTGCTATTTAATTTGCTCCTGTTTCACTGAAAAGCCAGAGAGCCAGCCGCCATCCTTATCACTATCAATGACCAACGCGTTTGATTGTCCTCTATTTTTCTAATTATTCTTTGAAAATTTTAGTTTTATTTATTAAATTGATTTTTTTAATTAATGCTTTAAATAATATGTTGCGTAAAAGATCGCATATTAATGATAAATTATTTTGTTCAAGAATTAATTGAAAACGTTTCAGACAATAAGTCAATTTCTTTTTAGCTAAGTGCACTTAATCTTATAGCTAGCATCACCTTATCAAAAGTATATATTTCTTTGAGATTTAGGTAAAAGGCTTTAACGTAACAGATATGCCTAAGACTGATCTAGAGAGGGTGTTGATTCTTTGTCCTAACTAGGTAATGAGACAAATAAAGCAAGATATTAGGAATTAATTAATTAAGCCTCTTTTTTAATCAAACAATAAAAATAGGATAACCATATAATGGCAACAAATCATAAAGAGTCGTCACAAGAAGTTAAATTAAGGATGACTGACTAACTAGAATTAGTCCAGTTGGTACGAAGTCGACTTATAATCCATAAGGTTGTGAGTTCGAATCCCACTATCGATGTAAGGATATTGTTAGCGGGTAATCTGTAAATATCTCTGTAAGCGTTCTTTGAGTCTGGAGGCATGTCCTGGCCTTGGTGAGTCCTGAGACCCGGCTCACCTAAATTTTTTTCTACCAAAAAAAATCAAGGATGACTGGGGGCTTGGGGTAGCTATGAATGAATAGATTCAAAATATTTTAATGGTAAGGCTAAGAGAGGTGGATATAATCCATTTGGTAACAAATAATTATCAAAATATAGTAATTAATTAATTAATTAAGTATCTGTAGATTAGAGTTAATGATACGCGGTCCTTGCGCCTTGAATTCAGTCACCCACGCCAATGAGTTGGATCCCTCAAACATATCACTCTGATTATCATTATAAATTATTTGTAACTCATATCATTAAATTGATAAAAAAATTCAATTTATTCTTGTCAAAATTTTTGCATTTACAAATCATTTTCACTCCTCTCTCTCTCTCTCTTCTTTTTCCAGCAATAGTTAAATATAAATAAAATTTTAAAAAAAATTTCGGCTAGGATCAGAGCAGTGGCGCGGATGAGCATTAATTACATATGACCCGTGCTTTGAATTTATGCGAGTTCCACAATGCGGAAGGGGAAAATGTTGGAAAAGTCCTCACAACCAATAACCAATTCCCACTTGCGAAAATGAATATACGACCCATTATGAACCAAATTCATCATCTCCACAATCATTGACCAGAAACAAAATTCTCTTCCGCTACTCAATATAAGACTTAATTATTAAGTTAATTTTGATCCTAAATATAAGACATATTTCTTGTATTTATCAATTTTTCTTAAATTATTTCTATGGATATTTCCTCAACCATAATCAAGTAAGTGAGGAAAGAAGGATATTAAAAAAGATAATTATAGTGTTTTTTAAAAAAAACATGTCACATGTCTTATAATTAACTAACTTATCTAACTTTCTTAATTTAATCAAATTAGTTAAATATGTTTTATATTAAGAATCAGATGAGTAATTTACCGTCAAGTAATAGAATTTTAAAACAGATTTTTAGTTTGTTCACCTTTTTGCATCAATTGTGTTTGCGGATCAGCTTCAAAATATAATTAGCCAAAAATTAAACAGCAAGCTTCGTGTCAATTACTGTGTTAATTACGACTCCTAGCAAATATCCCCCTTAACTTTCATTGTTGGATTGAAAATCTGACCAAGCCCAACGAAAACTTGCTGAATTTATGATTTTTTTTTTTGGGGGGCCAAAGGTGAATTTATGATGAAATCCACGTAAAAAGAAAGCTGTTTCATGCATTTCAGTATTATTGTAATTCAATCTCCTGGCAGAAAAAGACAATAAACTGAATGTATTATTAAAATATATAGTTGCACAGAGTGATGTCCCGATTCCCCGATGTGATAACTCTCAAAATAGTGGCAGTTAGTCAAACTTAATCATGAAGGTGGTGGGGGTTCTGATGGCCAATTCAAACATAGCATGAAATTATAAAAGAGAGCCAGTTTCAGAAATTAAGGCGCTTTTTATCAATAAAAAATTGTAAAAACATATATAACAGGGCGGATTTAACTTTTATACGATATACCAATGATTATTTATTATTAATATGCTTTAGTAGAGAGATGATCATTTGGTAGGTCTGGTCAAGAGTTTTACGCACACAAGTTGATCAGGCTGGATTTTTTTTAAAATCTGTGTTAAGCTTAAAACAGCATCATTTTGAATTAAAAATAGTAGTAGATCGTCAGATTTGTAGTTTGGTAACTCTATTTTGTTGAATTATATATGATTTATACATGAACATTCCATTTATTTGTAGATTTTTTTTATTAATACCTTGTATTTAAATATCACTCTCTTCATAATTATATATAAATATTTTTATACCTTGTAATTAAATTATATTATTTTGATTATGATTAGTTTAATTAATTAATACCAATTTTATCATGTAGCCAGGTTGGAACACTAATTTTTAATTTGATTATGATTAGTTTAATTAATTAATACCAATTTTATCATGTAGCCAGGTTGGAACACTAATTTTTAAACTACTGTCATGATCGATTTAATGACCCGTCCAATAAATTTATTCTTTAGAGATGACTGAGAGGATTGAAGAGGAAGTGGCTTAACTGTTAATGATGTAGAAATGATGAATGAAGTAATTGGTGGAATATGAATGGACAAATGTTTGGAAATACGTTTGGAGCTGAAGTCACCATAGCTTTTTACCAAAACATAGATGTGTTTTATTTCATGATCAACTTGTAACTTTATAATAAACATTGAAACGTAACTCCTTCTACTCCATCGATCTTCGAAGTTCAATTATTATTAGCTTCGGAATTAGAAACTCATCTCCATACTTTCCTCTTGTTACTTATTTCTACACGTAATATATTGGTTCAATCCAGCTATTAAAAATACTACCTCTAATATTAAATATAAGAGCTAATTAGAAAATTAGATTCGGTCCTAAATATAATATTTCAGTCCATTTTGTCTCTCTTTTTTTTTAAAAAAAATTGTAAGAGATTCTTACCAATAGGTGTTTCAATGGACATGATTAAAGAGAATAATTCAGATAGATCAACACACAGTTGTAACGAGTCATTAAATCAATCAGGCCAGTAGTAATCTGGCTTTTATATTAAAGATTGAAAATAGTAATATTTTTTTTGCACATGAACAATAATGTATAATGAAGATGAATATATTGAGAGAGAGGATAGAGGGAGGCTACATATGGATGGATATGCAATACCTCTGGTTCTAATTATAAAAACCAGTTGACTAATTTGAAGAGATTAAGAAAATAAGTTGAGTTAGTTATTTGTCTTAAATAGATGTTGTTTTTCTTAAAATATCCTTACTAATCAAGTGTATTGACTAGAACTATTATTATTAGAAAAGTTATTTTAAAAAAAATATAAATATGAGAAACAAAATAGATTGAGATCTTATATTTAAGATCAAAATAAAAATTAAATATGATCTTATATTAACAACAGAGGTAGGATATCATAGTTTTGCAACGAAGCAATGATATGTGAATGATTCATGACGTATACATGAAGAGTGACCACCGTTCCACTGAACATCGGAAGCACAGCACGCAACCACTGCTCTGTATATCAATGTATTTTCTCATCCCACCCTCTCCTCCACACATGCATCTCTCAAATCTCATCCTCCTAATAAGTCGTCTTTGACCCATTTGATTTGCTCACGAACATACTCTTTTGATCTTTAATATAAGATATATTTAACTAGTTTGATTTTAGATTAAGGAAGTTAGATAAATTGGTTAATTATAAGAAATGTGATGCGTTTTTCTTAAAACATCATAATCATCTTTCTTAACACCCCATCTCCTTCTTCTACTTGATTATAGTTGAGAGAGTATACATATGGGTAATTTAGAAAAAATTGATAAATATAAGAAATGGGTCTTATATTTAGGACTAAAACCAACTCAATAATTAGGTCTTATATCAAAGACAGGAGGAATATCATAATTCATTTTGTATGTCAAAGTTATTATTTTTCTTAAATTATTCCTATTAATTAAATTTCACTGCAAATGATTAAAGGAAGTTTTTTTAGAGAAACCCACATATTTTTCTCAAATAATAAAATTAACTAATATCCTTAATTTTTATAAATTAGTTATTTAGCGTCTACGTTTAGACCAGAGAAAGTATCTTTTTTCTTTAATGAAGAGTTTTATTGTAAGACATAATAACTTTTCATTTGTCATTGAATTTTTTTTTTTGTAATTGTTTTTGTAATTGAGACCTCATAACATTTTTCTGTGTGTATATAGTACTTGTCATGTAGATAGAATAAAATGAAGAATAGCAATATAATTAATTACGTGAATAAAAAATACATGACTTTTAATTGAAGATAAAAAAGAATAAAAACATTACATGTCTCAATTTATGCTTTAAAAATACCTTGTTGTTTAACCAAACGGAATAATATTAATAATTATATGAATGACAAACCATCATAGATAAATAAATAATTTTACCTAAAAGTAGAGGACTGAAAAGGGATTTTAAAGCCTGTTGTCTCTATGCCTGTGTACCTATAAATCAGCGTCGCGACTCATCCTATCGCCGAGCTCCAACCCAAAAGCCTGGAGAAGTGGGTGCTCCCAAATCTTCCATATCTATATATATGTAGAGAGGGAGAGATCATTAGCTGGAAAGAGGAGCAAAGAGATCAGCACGTAAGTAGAGAGCAAAATGTCAGGCTCATCAGCAGATGACAAAGAAACCAAGAGCTCTTCTTCTTCTTCATCATGGTGGCTTCTGTGCTGCAGAAATTGCATTTGCAGTTCAAGTTCTTCAGACAAGCAGGAAGGTGGCCATCAGAAGAAGAAGCAGCCTGGAGGATGGAGGGCCATGCCTTTCATTCTAGGTCCGTGATTAATTATTGAAGTCTTTAATTAAGTTCCTTTACAGATACGTGCGTGTTATAATGAAGAAGAAAAGTAGTGTTTTCATTTCACAGATCATAACATGCATGTATGGTTCTTTATATTTTTGGGTAAGTGCAGGGAACGAGACGTTTGAGAGGTTGGCAGTGTTTGGGTTGTTTGCGAACTTTATGGTGTACTTGACGAGAGAGCTTCATATGGATCAAGTCTTTGCTTCCAACATTATGAACCTTTGGTTTGGTCTTACCAACTTTGCTCCTCTCCTCGGTGCCTTCATCTCCGACGCCTATGCTGGTCGCTTCAAGACTATTGCCTATGCTTCCGTTGCTTCCCTTCTGGTACAGTCTCTCTCTCTCTCTCTCTCTCTCTCTCACACACACACACACTCACTCACCATATGCCACACACAAATGTGGTGTGTGTGTGTACAGGTAAAAAGATGTGATTTTTTAATTTGTCTGAACTTCCCATCAATTTTAAAATTTTTTTTTCATATAACAATCAATTTACATTTCAAATTAAAATTTTCTTATAATATTTAAGGCCAGATGATTTTGAATTTGATTTTTTCAAGGAAAATTTTTATAAAAATTACTATATATGTGTGTGTGTATATATTTAAAATTAAAAAATTATAGCTATAATAAAACATAGAAATTATATAATTTAAGGAGAAAAGGATGTCGGTAATCCCCTCTCTAAAAGATGTTGCCTCTGTACAACCGGTCTGAGAAGCCCATTTAACTTTGTTCATTGTTTGTTATCTTGTGAAGGGTGCAGTTCGGGTTCTCACCTTAATGATAATCTTCTGTGCAAAGGAAATTTTTACTTTTTAGTCAATTTGCAATAAAATAGTGTTTGCACTGTTCTCTCCGCTGTGGCAAGCTTGAGAAAATTACAGTGCCAAGGGAAGTGCCCTTTGCATCTGTGAACATGATGTTTTCAGATAACATTATTGACCAAGTAAACGGTGTTTTTTTTCTCTTTTTTTAAAAAAGACCATTTAACAGCACACTTTGTTGTAGACTGTGAGAAAAGAAGGTTATAAAATAAGTAACCCCAATTCAAATTCAAAATTTTTAAGAAAGAAATAAAGTCATAATTGTAAGGGTGAAAAAATGGAAAAATTGCAAGTTTCAATATTATAAGAAGATATTTGAATTGTACCCAATATGATGACAAATTCTCCAGAAATCTATGACATGAATTTCAATTTCACGTGTTCAAGCTACCGTCACGTCACTTTCAAAAATCGCAACCACTTTCTCCTTTGGATTTTTCTTCCATTTTTTTTTCTTCATCAAATTTTCCCCCTCTAATTGAAAAATTTGCTAAACAGGGGATGATTACAGTGACTCTAACAGCTTGGTTACCCAACCTGCATCCTCCATCTTGCACTCCTGAGCAACTAGCGCAGAACCAGTGTGTGAAAGCTAACAGTACTCATCTTGGTGTTCTGATCCTGGGACTCTGTTTCTTAACCATAGGCTCTGCTGGAATAAGACCTTGCAGTATCCCTTTTGGTGTCGATCAATTTGACCCCACTACTAGTGCAGGCAAGAAAGGGATCAATAGCTTCTTCAATTGGTACTACACTACATTCACTGTGGTTTTGCTCATAACCCAGACGGTGGTGGTCTATATTCAAGACTCTGTTAGCTGGAAGATAGGGTTTGGGATACCAACTGTGTGTATGTTCCTCTCAATCATCATGTTCCTCGTTGGGAGGAGGATCTATGTGCATGTTAAACCAGAAGGGAGTATTTTCTCTGGCATTGCGGAGGTCCTAGTTGCTGCTTACAAAAAGCGACATGTGGAGCTTCCAAGTGATGAGAAAGTCGATGGGGTTTTCTATGATCCGCCTTTACAGGAAGGTTCTAGCTTTTTGTCAAAACTCCCTTTGACTGATCAATTCAGGTTAAACATCTCTATCATGGACAATTTCTTATTCTATTAGAACTGGGTGTCAAACAGATCAGCAAGAAATCTGATTACGTAGGCCTTACTTTACTGAACAATAATTAGAGTAAGCGACCAAGAACATTAAATTATTAGAGAGAACTTAGCTAGGAGACTAAAATAACATATATTCTTATACCTTTAGTTATTTTCTCGAAGAAAAGGACTGGTGAATAGGAAGCTAGACAGCTCTTAAATCATTATGTTGTAATGACATCACTGGGGTTCTTTATTTATTTATTGTTTTGTTGGATAGGAGCTTAAACAAAGCCTGTCTGATCATGGAGGGTGAGCTGAACCCAGATGGGACCAGAGTGAACCAGTGGAGGCTTACCAGCATACAGCAAGTAGAAGAAGTGAAATGCCTAGCGAGGACTTTCCCAATCTGGGCTGCTGGGATCCTCAGCTTGACTTCAATGGCACAACAAGGAACATTCACGTATCACAAGCCTTAAAAATGAACAGACACCTCGGACCTAAGTTCCAAATCCCAGCAGGTTCAGTTGGGGTCATCTCATTCCTCACCATAGGCCTCTGGGTCCCTTTCTACGACAGGTTCGTCGTACCTTCACTTAGGAAAATCACCAAACACGAAGGGGGCATAACTCTGCTTCAAAGAATCGGAATCGGCATGGTCTTCTCTATCCTCTCCATGATCGTCGCCGGTATGGTCGAGAAAGTGAGAAGGGACTCAGCCAATTCCAATCCAAATCCACTAGGAATCGCCCCCATGTCGGTGATCTGGCTAGCACCACAACTGATTCTGATGGGTATGTGTGAAGCGTTCAATATAATCGGACAAATAGAGTTCTTTAACAGACAATTTCCCGAGCACATGAGGAGCATTGCTAATTCCTTGTTCTCTTGCTCGTTTGCTGGAGCTAACTATGTGAGCACGATTCTAGTGACCGCAGTTCATCGCACCACAAGAACACATACGCATCCAGATTGGCTCACGAATGACATCAATGATGGTAGATTGGACTATTTCTACTACCTTATTGCTGTGATTGCGGCTCTGAACATGGTTTATTTTCTCCTGGTTGCTCGGCAATATCGTTACAAGCCAACTGATGTAGATTTTCCTCCCGATGTTGAGCTAGCTTCGCACAAAGGCTAGTGAAAATCTGGATCGCTGTTAATGGTATCAAGATTATGCATGTATGATAAAATACTATATTAAATAAATTTAAAGTGATTGCAGTCAGCTATGCTGTCAGAGTAATTCAATTTTGTGGGTCATGCGCAAATTACAAAATAGAAATGTGAAGAATTATATAATTATGTAAACATTCCTTCGTCACTTCGTGACTTTGCGAGGAATTAACTACTTTTTACTATTTAAAAACATTTAAGAAGACAAAAAATAATACTCCTCCAATTCTAAATATAAAACCCGTTTTATAGTATAATTTATACTGTGAAAGAGGTTTTATATTTAAAATTAGAGGAATATTAAAACTATCCACACGGTCCGATACAAGAAGCTCAGCCATTATAAACAGCATGCTTATACATGAATTTTTGATGGCTTGTGACATAGCACTTACTGTGCATTTATCTTATCCTCTCCAAGATTAATGACAAGCACTAAATTTAAAGTCGTTTTGATCACTTTCATCTCATTTATCATTAGCCTTTCTATTTTTAGTACTATATATATTTGTACTGGCTCCGGTCCCAAATAGTAAATATAAAAACTAGTTGATTAATTAGAGAAGATTAAGAAATAAGTTAAGTTAGTTATTTGTAATAACAAGATGTTGTTTTTTTTCCAAAATATTCTTACTAATCATGTTATTAGTTAGAACTATCATTATTAGAAGGACTACTTTGAGAAAAAATATATAAATATGAGAGACAAAATGAATTGTGGTATTATATTAGGACCAAAATAAAAGTCAAATGAGATTTTATATTAAATACCGGAGGTAATATTGAGAAATTTAAATTTTCACTAAAAAAAGAATAATGAAAATTTTCA